>NC_057800.1:619423854-619433000 GCF_018294505.1 Triticum aestivum
CTCCACCGAGAGGTACTCCTCCCTCCTTCCTCCTCCCTAGTTAATTTTGAACCCTAGCTAGCTGAAAAATGTAGTTAAATATTAGAAAAATGTAGTAGGTTATGATCTTAGGTGTTTAATCCTAGGTGTTTAATTTTTGAATAATGTAGTATGAACCCTATCTAGTTATGATTGAACCATATTCAAAATGTAGGTTTTTAATTAGGTGTAGTTAATATAATTTAGGTATTTTAGGTGTTTAATTTTAGAATAATGTGGTATGAACCCTAGTTATGATCGAACCATGTTCAAAATGTAGGTTTTTAATTAGGTGTAGTTAATAGAATTTAGGTGTTTTAGGTGTATTTAACAAAATTCTAGGTTGATTCATTTTGAAGTGGACATGTCATATTTTGAACATGTCACATTTGTTGTTATTTTTTTAGTTAAAGCAACTATTCTTACATCGACGTCGATGATGCCCATCCTGCATCCTCGTCGTCGACTCGGCGGAGGAGGCCTGCTTGATCAGAGGGGCCATGTCTGGGACTGGGCTCTGACGGGCTGGTACCGGGAGGTGCTACCTTTCGAGGGGCGCAGCTTGGTGAGGAGTTAGCCCATCGTTGACCCGAACCTTCTTTGGTGGTGGTCGCGTGGGCCAGGGACGGTGCGGAGGCTTGAGGACCCCGCGGAGGTGGTACGTCACCGTGTCAGGGAGGAGGACGAGCACGTCCGTCGCTACATGGTTGCGTTGGAGGGCATGTTCGACAATACCTGGCAGGTTCTTCAGTGATCTCACTGGAGCTAGGATCCTATGATGGTTCCTTCTCTTTGGGTATCCACCGCCCACGCCGATACCCGTTGTTCACTAGGGTTTTAGCTGTATTAGTGATGTTATATGCATGATACTATTCGAGATGTATTAGTGATAATATTCGACGATGTACGGACGCAAGAGATGGTTTAGTTTTTCTTATTGAATGCATGCTAATTTAAATACTAATTTATTTTATGATTTTGTTTTGCTTATTGAATGCTCAAATTGGAGAACTACTCCTATTTTGAATGCTCAAATTAGAGAGCGCTATGCAAGGCATGTGCATTTGATTTGTTGATAACTTATCGGGTTTCACCAAATCTTAAGACGAGGATAATAATGTTTTTGTTTATATTTTGTTTTTGCAGAAATCAAGGAGCCCCTCCATCATCCCCTCCTTCGCCCCGATCACCGACCCCCTCCGACCTCGAGGTGAGACCAGCCGCCCATGTATATCTTGTGTTGCTCAAATAGGATATGTGCTTGCCCAAGTGGCCTATGTTTTGCCGAAGTGTTGATTAATTTCCGTTCCGGTAAATTTCAGGCGCTCGATATGTCCTTTTTTAGCAAAGGTCATGCCAGATTTTTTCGTGAATTTTGACATGACTTGTGCTAGAATATGTAGGAGATATCGAGTTGCCTGGATTTTCTAGAAAGATAATTAAATGACATTTCGGGTTGACTTTAAGTCCGTCGAGGCTCCATACATGTCAGTCAACGAATGAGTGAGGGAGAAAGTCTGCACCATATATGAGAGAAGAAGAATCCCGACTGTTGTCATGGGGGTCGTTTTTCCTTCTTCTCCTTGTGCTAGACTTTTGTTATGCACTAGGGGAAGGAGGAATAACGACCATCACCGACGGTCGAAAAATTAATGAGGAAGTGTGTCCACCATATATGAGAGAGGACGAAGAATCCCGACTGTTGTCGTGAGGGGCGTTTCTCCTTCTTCTCCCTGTGCTAGACCTTTGTTATGCACTAGGGGAAGGAGGAGTAACGACCATTGATGAAGACATGTACCTAGGGTGGGGACACGGACCTGACCTAAGAGTCCTACCCTAGGACACCCCTAGGAGAAGTCACCTTTCAGTCGACTTAAAGGTATCCCACTCGACGGACTCAAGACACTCGACCTGCAGGTTATCACTCGACCATGAAGCCAACCACTCGACCGCCAGGAGACCTGTAGTCACTCCGCAGGCAAACGGTCAGCTATTAAGTAGTCTTTATGGTCATTATAACACTTTATTAGGGGCGTTACCAGTAACGCCCGACCTTAAATGTACCTTAAACCTGCATTACTGAGGGCAGGAGGGGGCCGGCGAAACTCTATATAAGCCACCCCCCTCCTCAGTAACAAGGGTTCGCACCCCTGTTATTCACACGCCGGTAATCCAATCGACCACCTCCGGGCACCGAGACGTAGGGCTGTTACTTCCTCCGCGAAGGGCCTGAACTCGTATATCTTGGTGTGTTTACAACTTCCCAATAGCTGAGATCTAGCCTCTCCATACTTACCCCCCTACATCACTGTCAGAGTTAGAACCACGACAGTTGGCGCCCACCGTGGGGCCGTAGTCTTAGCGCCTGATTGGAGAAGTTGCGATTTTTCCGATCCCTTTGATCATGGTTTCGTGCGGAGTTTTGGTGGAGGGCCGCGAGATCCGTCTCGGCGCGCTCACGTTCATCGCCGACGACTCCGCCTGGCTTCAGGAGGCGCCACTCGACATCGACACGCTCCCCGTCCGTGGTGCGACGCATTTCCGCGCATGCGTTCATGGCGTCCTCCTGCGGCAACCGTCGACCCAATATCGGTCGGCCCCCGTATCGTCTTCCCGCTCTGTCTCCCACCGGCGCAAGCGCTCCGGTCGGTCGAGACTTTAGAGGTGGGTGAGACATGCCGTGGCTCGCCAGTCGGCCACCCCGCAAGTCGCGGCGATCGAGCCCGACGAATCCCTCTGCGGCCTGTTCGACCTGTCGACTGGCTCCGCGGAGACCGCATCCGAGTGCGACAGCAGCGACCCAGCGGCTGAGGTTCTGGCGGTTGATGGGACGCACAGTCCTCCTGGTTTCCTTCGCGCTGGTGGAGGCGCGGGTGGGGGCGACCCGTCGCATCCCCACGATGAGTACCTCCCCGAACCTCTCACCTCATTACAGCGAGAGGAGCTTCGCCGTCGGAACATGGACGCGCTCCACACTCCTATTGTCGGAGAAACCCCCGAGGCCCGGGCCTTGGAGGACGCGCGCTTGGCTAACCTGGCCGAGCGCACTCGACTGGAGAATCTCCAGTGGATACTCGACGAGCAAGCGCGTCAGCGGGCTCCCGAGTCCAGTCGACGTCAGCAAGCTCCCGAGTCCAGTCGGCATCAGCTTTTCCCGCCGCCGCAGGTATACCGAACCCCAGTTCAGAATTTGGCCGCTGCGGCCCGTATAGCAGAATCAATTCAGCCCTCCCAGTCGGAGGCGGGCAGAGGCTTGTTGCAGATCAGAGCGCTGCTCCGGGCGGCGGGAAACCAGAATTCTGCTGTCTCTCAGTCGCGGAACAGGATCCACAGTCGATCCGTCGCAACGGGTACAGTCGAGTCGGCTCACAGCCCGAGATCACCCCCGAGGCGTGAGGGACGTGGCGACCGGCATGATCAGTACCGGAGGAATGAGCAGTATGATCACCGATTTGACAGTGATGATCGACATCGAGTGCCAACCCCTCCCCCGAGGAGTGGGTCATATGCGCCTCGACGGCAAGATGACAGACGCCCTCATAGTGGCGGGCAGAGGATTCCAGTCGACCCCAGGGACCCAGGCTTTGACGCGAGATCTGTCCTCGTTCAAGGCTTGGTCGACAGGAACAGGGCTTATCGGGAAGGCCAGAACAGAGATGCGCCCGCCAGCAGCAGAGCACGTGTTTCAGGGCCAGAGTGTTTCAGTCGAGCCATCAGGACCGCAGTGATTCCTCCCAACTTCAGGCTGGCGACTGGGGTCAGCAAATTCACCGGTGAATCTAAGCCTAACACTTGGCTCGAAGATTACCGAGTGGCTGTACAGATTGGCGGCGGCAATGATGAGGTGGCCATGAAGCATTTGCCTCTCATGTTAGAGGGCTCAGCCAGAGCGTGGCTGAATCAGTTGGCACCCAGCAGCATCTACACCTGGGAGGACCTCTCCCAAGTGTTTGTCACAACCTTTGAAGGAACCTGCAAGCGACCCGCGGGCCTTACAGAGTTGAGGTCCTTCGTACAGAAGCCGAATGAAACACTGAGGGATTACATCCAGAGGTGGATCACGCTGCATCACACGGTAGAGAATGTGCCAGACCATCAAGCAGTTTGTGCCTTCAAGGAAGGCGTTAAATACAGAGAGTTGAATGTGAAGTTCGGTCGAACTGGAGAGATGTCTCTGAATCGGATGATGGAGATTGCCACCAAGTACGCTAATGGTGAAGACGAAGATCGACTCCGAAGCGGCAAGCTCAAAGCAGTCGCCCAAGAAACCGGAGGAAACTCCAGTCGGAAATAGAAGCGGAAGGCCGAGCCAGCCGCTCCTGGGGAGGCCCTGGCCGTAGCCCAGGGAAACTTCAAGGGAAAACCCAAAGGCCCCTGGAAGCCCAAGAAAGTCAAGGATCAAGATGGAAATGATGTTTTGGATCTGCCATGCCACATCCACACAAAGAAAGATGAAGAGGGTAATTTCATTTACCCGAAGCATACCACTCGACAGTGTCGACTCCTGATCCAACAGTTTCAGGGCAAACAGCCCAAAGACAAGGAAAAAGAGTCGGACAGAGTTGAGGACAAGGAAGACAGTGACGATGGATACCCCCAAGTCAATTCCACCCTGGTGATTTTTGCCGATGTCGAGAGCAAAAGTCGACTGAAAGTCATTAACCGCGAGGTGAACATGGTTGCCCCAGCAACGCCCAGTTACCTGAAGTGGTCTCAGACTGCCATCACATTCGACCAGTCCGATCACCCGACGCACATTGCCACCCCTGGGAGGCAAGCTTTGGTAGTCGACCCAATCGTTGAAGGCACTTGACTGACCAAAGTCCTGATGGATGGCGGCAGTGGCTTGAACATACTATATGCTGAAACTTTGAAAGGAATGGGCATTCCGATGTCCAGACTGAGTACCAGTGCCATGAGCTTCCACGGAGTCATTCCTAGCAAGAAAGCCGAATCACTCGGCCAGATAGCTCTTGATGTGGTTTTCGGTGATTCAAAGAATTACTGCAAGGAAAAGTTGACATTCGAGGTTGTGGACTTCCAAAGTGCTTATCATGCCATTTTAGGCAGGGCAGCTTACGCGCGCTTCATGGCTCGACCATGTTATGTGTACCTCAAACTGAAGATGCCTGGCCCTAAAGGGGTAATCACTGTTACAGGCAATCGGAAGAAGGCAGAAGAGTGCTTTCAGAAAGGCTCAAAGATTGCAGATGCTCAGATGGCAGTTGTTGAGCTGCAAGAGTACCAGAAGACTGCTGATCCGAGTGAATTGCTACGAGCCAAGAAGCCCGCTTCAGAATCTGCTTTTCAGTCGTTCGGTGAAACCAAGACAGATCACATTCACCCGACCGACCCCGCCGCTGCTCCGACTCACATCTCGACGATGCTCGACCCCAAATAGGAAGAAGCGCTCATCCAGTTCCTCCGTGAGAACTGGGACGTCTTCGCATGGAAGCCTTCTGACATGCCTAGAGTTCCCAGGGGGCTGGCTGAGCACCGTCTACGGGTCGACCCAAAATTCAAGCCTGTGAAGGAACATCTTCGACGGTCCGCCATCCAGAAGAGGAAAGCCATTGGCGAGGAGGTGGCTCGGCTCTTAGCAGCGGAGTTCATCCGAGAGATTTACCACTCCGAGTGGCTCACCAATGTCGTCATGGTCCCCAAGAAGGACAAGTCACTTCGCATGTGCATTGATTTCAAACATATCAATCGGGCCTGCCCGAAAGATCATTTCCCTCTCCCCCGCATCGACCAGATAGTGGACTCGACCGCAGGATGTGAGCATTCGTCTTTTCTAGATGCTTATTCAGGGTACCATCAGATCCGTCTGTATGGACCCGACGAGATCAAAACAGCTTTCATCACTCCATTCAGATGCTTCTGTTATGTCACCATGCCATTCGGCCTCAAGAACGCCGGAGCCACGTTCATGAGAATGATTCAGAAGTGTCTACTCACTCAAATCAGTCGGAATGTGGAGGCATACATGGATGATATTGTGGTCAAGTCACGGAAAGGTTCCGACCTGCGGGCTGACCTTGCTGAAACTTTTGCCAACCTCAGGAGGTATGATATCAAGCTCAATCCATCAAAGTGCACGTTCGGAGTTCCAGGTGGAAAGTTACTCGGTTTTCTCGTTTCCGAATGGGGGATCAATGCCAATCCTGAAAAGGTCGGCACCATACTCCGGATGAAGCGTCCTGTACGCGTGCACGATGTCCAAAAGCTTACAGGCTGCTTGGCCGCCCTAAGTCGATTCATTTCTCGTCTTGGTGAAAAGGCGTTGCCTATTTACCGACTGACGAAGAAGTCTGACAAGTTCGAGTGGACTCCAGAAGCTGACGCAGCATTTGCAGAGCTCAAAGCTCTGCTCACCACCCAGCCGGTGCTTGCTGCCCCAATCAGCAAAGAGCCTCTGCTGCTTTACATTGCAGCCATAGGACAAGTTGTCAGTACAGTACTTACGGTCGAGCGGGAAGAAGAAGGAAAGGCCTTCAGAGTTCAGCGCCCAGTCTATTATCTGTCTGAAGTTTTGACCCCTTCAAAACAAAGATACCCTCACTACCAGAAGCTTGTATATGGGATTTACATGACCATGAAGAAGGTTGCACATTACTTCTCTGACCACTCCATTACAGTCGTCAGCGACGCCCCACTGTCAGAGATTCTGCATAACAGAGATGCAACTGGTCGAGTGGCCAAGTGGGCGATTGAACTCCTTCCCTTAGATATCAAGTTTGAAGCAAAGAAGGCTATCAAGTCCCAAGCAATCACAGATTTCATCGCCGAGTGGATTGAACAGCAATTTCCGACTCAAGTTCACTCGGAGCACTGGACCATGTTCTTCGATGGATCTAAGATGCTGAATGGTTCCGGTGCTGGGGTAGTTCTAGTCTCCCCCCGAGGAGATAAGCTCAGATATGTTTTCCAGATTCACTTCGATTCCTCCAATAATGAAGCAGAATATGAAGCACTTTTGTATGGGTTGCGCATGGCCATTTCACTCGGCGTTCGTCGCCTCATGGTCTATGGCGACTCAAATTTGGTGGTTAATCAGGTGATTAAGGAGTGGGACGTCAGAAGTCCGGCCATGACTGGTTATTGCAATGCAGTAAGAAAGCTAGAAAAGAAATTCGAGGGATTAGAGCTTCATCACATCCCCCGACTGAAAAAGCATGCAGCTGATGATCTGGCAAAGATAGGCTCCAAGAGAGAAGCCATTCCCAGCAATGTGTTTTTGGAGCACATCCGCTCGCCGTCAGTCCAGGAGGATCCTTTCACAGAAGAAGCCCCACAACCGAAAAGTGCCACAGATCCGACTAAAGTCGAAGTTCCTGCCGTGGTCGACCTAATCATGGAAGTCTTGGCAATCACTCCCGACTGGATGATACCGTACATCGCGTATATCCTAAGGAAAGAGCTCCCAGAGGACAAGGAAGAGGCTCGACAGATCGTCCGCCGATCCAAGGCCTTCACAGTCATAAAGGGGCAGCTGTATAGAGAAAGCGCGACTGGAATCGGTCAGAAGTGCATAACACCAGAAGAAGGTCGGATAATCCTTGACGATATCCACTCAGGGACCTGTGGCCACCATGCGTCCTCTCAGACCATTGTAGCTAAAGCATACCGAGTGGGATTTTACTGGCCTAGAGCAAATGAGATGGCAAAGGAGATAGTCGACAAGTGTGGAGGGTGCCAGTTCTACTCCAACATGTCACACAAGCCTACATCAGCCCTGAAGACCATTCCACTCGTCTGGCCCTTTGCTGTCTGGGGACTGGACATGGTTGGTCCACTGAGAACAGGCAGAAGTGGTTTCACTCATGTGCTTGTGGCAGTCGACAAGTTTACCAAATGGATTGAAGCTAAGCCTATCAAGAATCTTGATGCTTGCACTGCTATCAGTTTCGTCAGAGGGCTAACATTCAGATATGGAGTCCCGCATAGCATCATCACTGACAATGGGTCAAACTTTGATTCGGACAAGTTCAGAGCTTTTTGCGCCTCTCAAGGCACTCGAGTCGACTACGCATCGGTCGCCCATCCCCAGTCGAATGGACAAGCCGAAAGAGAAAATGGCTTGATTCTCAAAGGACTAAAGCCTCGACTGATGCGTGATCTCGAGCACGCGGCAGGTGCTTGGGTCGACGAGCTTCCGTCAGTTCTGTGGGGGTTGAGGACCACACCTAACCGGTCGACTGGAAGAACTCCATTCTTTCTGGTTTATGGAGCCGAAGCGGTTCTGCCAAGTGATCTTCTTCACAACGCGCCCCGAGTCGAGCTTTACACCGAAGATGAAGCAGAACAGGCCCGGCAAGACGCAGTCGACCTCCTAGAAGAAGAGAGGGAGATGGCCATGATCAGGTCGACCATTTATCAGCAAGACTTGCGTCGATTCCACGCCCGGAATGTGAAGAGTCGAGCCTTCCAAGAAGGAGATTTGGTCCTCCGAGTGGATCAACAGAAACCACACAAGCTTGCTCCTACTTGGGAAGACCCCTTCATCATCACCAGAGTCCTCCACAATGGAGCGTATCACCTCTACAATGTTGATCGCCAGATCGACGAGCCACGAGCTTGGAATGCGGAACTACTCCGCCCCTTTTACACTTGAGCTCTCCCTTGGACGAGATGTAATAAGAAAAATTCCTGCAGTTCGTTTTTATCAAAGGCAAGAGTGTTCCATTAATTGTTGTCACTTTTGTTTACATACGAAATCCCCCAGTGGGTGACTTAGCTGCGAATCCGTTTCGCCTAAGTTTGCAAAAATCCTACCGAGTGGAGAGCAAACCTCCCACTCGGGGGCTTAGCTGCAGCCCAGTGCTCGCCTAAGTGTTTAAAAATCCTACCGAGTGGAGAGCAAACCTCCCACTCGGGGGCTTAGCTGCAGTCCAGCACTCGCCTAAGTTCTCTCACTTAGAGACGTAACTGCAGTCCGGCACTCGCCTAAGTTTGAAAAAAATCCTACCGAGTGGAGAGCGACCCTCCCACTCGGGGGCTTAGCTGCAGTCCAGCACTCGCCTAAGTTCTCTCACTTAGAGACTTAGCTGCAGTCCGGCACTCGCCTAAGTTTGAAAAAAATCCTACCGAGGGGAGAGCAAACCTCCCACTCGGGGGCTTAGCTGCAG
>NC_057800.1:619433411-619433700 GCF_018294505.1 Triticum aestivum
GTTTCGCCTAAGTTTGAAAAAATCCTACCGAGTGGAGAGCGATCCTCCCACTCGGAGGCTTAGCTGCAGTCCAGCACTCGCCTAAGTTCTCTCACTTAGAGACTTAGCTGCAGTCCGGCACTCGCCTAAGTTTGAAAAAATCCTACCGAGTGAAGAGCAAACCTCCCACTCGGGGGCTTAGCTGCAGTCCAGCACTCGCCTAAGTTCTCTCACTTAGAGACTTAGCTGCAGTCCGGCACTCACCTAAGATTGAAAAAATCCTACCGAGTGGAGAGCAAACCTCCCACTC
>NC_057800.1:619434284-619442511 GCF_018294505.1 Triticum aestivum
TAGCTGCAGTCCGGCACTCGCCTAAGTTTGAAAAAATCCTACCGAGTGGAGAGCGATCCTCCCACTCGGGGGCTTAGCTGCAGTCCAGCACTCGCCTAAGTTCTCTCACTTAGAGACTTGGCTACAGTCCGGCACTCGCCTAAGTTTGAAAAAATCCTACCGAGTGGAGAGCGATCCTCCCACTCGGGGGCTTAGCTGCAGCCCAGTGCTCACCTAAGTATTGAAAAAATCCTACCGAGTGGAGAGCAAACCTCCCACTCGGGGGCTTAGCTGCAGCCCAGTGCTCGCCTAAGTGTTTAAAAATCCTACCGAGTGGAGAGCAAACCTCCCACTCGGGGGCTTAGCTGCAGCCCAGTGCTCGCCTAAGTACAAGACTCGACCCAATCCGCGAGTCGACTGCTAACTCCCCCTTCGGAATTGCGCCGCAAATACAAGGTCATTCCGAGTGAAGATCAAGTCCCACTCAACGAATCAAACCATGAGGATGCCCAACGAGAAATCAATTTCGGATAAAGCCTAAAAGGTCCCAGACCTCAAAGTACTCGAGCCCGCGGCTCGGCAAAGTTTAACTGTTACAAGTCCACTTGGCATCCCGAGGCAAATTTAAGGCAGAGTTTAATGGTTACAAATCCACTCGGCATTCCGAGGTAAATTTAAAGTTTTTCACTCCTCAGGAGGAGGACTGGAAGGGGCGACGAACTCATCCAAGTCGATCCCGTCGGCAATACGGGTGGCGGCGGTGATGAAAGTCTCCATGAAGTCTTGAAAGCTGTGCTTCCTGGTATTTGCAACTTGGATGGCCGCCAGCTTTTCTTCTCGTGCCTCCTTGCAATGGACGCAGACCAGAGACAGAGCGACATCAGCACCACATCTAGCAGAAGATTTCTTCCATTCCGCCACTCGACCTGGGACTTTGTTAAGTCGAGCCATCAGAGACTCGAGGTCGTTCTGAAGCGTCGTCCCAGGCCAGAGCGATGTGTCGATCCGCGACATTGCAACTTTCAGCCGAGCCAGATAATCAACGACGCTGGTAACACGAGACTCCAGTCGGAGCACGTTCATGGCAGCCTCACCCTTCACGAGAGAATTGGCGAGATCCAAGCTTGGCTCCACTCGACCGGTTTCCTCTTCGAAGTTCTGGCAAAATTCTGCTAACACGATTCAAGAATAAGACAGTGGCCGTACGTGGGCTCGGCAACTACAAGACAGTCAAGTCGGAACAATTACCTTCGAGCGTGACGAACAGCTTCTTGGCGAGCCCTCCGAGATAAGCCTCCAGATCTTTCGCCTTCCCCGCCAGCTCGCCCGCCTTGTCGTGCAGAGCCATCTTCTCCTTCTTCAGTCGACTGGCATCTCGATTAGCTGTCTCAAGAGCATCTTTCAGTCTGGAGTTCTCCTCTTCAAGAGTCCCGACCGAAACTAGCTTCTCTTCTGCGAGCTTCGTTTTGCTCGAGGCCTCCTTCAGCGCCTCTGCAAGGTCTTGATCCTTCTTCTTCAGAGCTTCCTCCAGTTTATCTGTGGCTCGTCGAGTGGAACCAACATCAAGAATGGACAGGAAAGAAAAGCCACCTGTTAAGAATGGAGAACCTCACCAGCCTTACCTTTTGCCTCCTCTTGTGCCTTCTTCAAATTCTCCTGAGCAAGCTGCAAGTTAAGCTTGAGCTGGATCTGCTGATTCTCCAACTCAGTATAGCGAGCTACAAGCTCACAAGATTTCTGCAAAAAGAAAGATCAGTCGACAGGCGTCCAAGATAAGTTGCTTCCGAGTAACTCAGAGACAATGATGACGTTTCTAAGACCACAGCCGAATCAAAAACATTCGACAGTAGTCTCGGGGACTACACCCAGTGGGTGCACTCAGCATGCCCCCACTGGTTTAAAAAAAAGAAGAGAGAGAAAAAGTCGACCGGATACAGTTCCACTCGACCTGGCCCGACCAGACCGAGTGAAGAAATACAGCTACAACAAACACAATGAAAAGACTACAGTCGACTGCCAGCAGTCCACCGTTGTCTCAGGGACTACACCCAGTGGGTGCACTTAGCGTGCCCCCACTCGTCCAAGGATTGGCAGACACACCCAGTGGGTGTACAGATACAAAAGATCTTCGGAAAAGAGACTCTTCAAACAGCATATCATAACAGACCAAGTGTTGAGTCGACTGACCTAGACGTTACTCTGAAGAGCCGAACTCGCGTCATAGGCTGCTTGGCTGGCCTCCCGAGCCATCTTCACTTGCTCCATCATGATCCCCGCCTGGCGTATAGCCTCCTTTGCAGCAGCCGCTTGGTCCTCAGGGACGGGGTATGCGGCAAAAAGTGAAGACGGGTCCGCAGTCGACGATGAGGGCCGCGCACTCGCCAGGGGAACGGCGAAGGTCACAGAAGCCCGACCGGTGTCACCACCATCCCGAGCCACGGCCTCGGACGCCGGAGCGGATTGGGAGGTCTTGTCAGCCGACGCCCTCTTGTGCCTCCTCACTTTCAACGGACCATTGTCGTCGTCATCCGGGAGGTCGATAACATGAGGAGGGGCTACAAAGGAAAAGTTCAATCGACCAGAGTTGCAGTAAATGATTAGTCGACTCAATACAGAACGTCAGTAATCGTACCAGGGTTAGAGGTAGCAGCATCCTCCATCTCTTGGTCGTCACCCTTGGCGGAGACCTCAGAAGTAGCAGCACTGCAAAACTCGAAAGTCAGTCGATTGGCTCAATGAATCGACCAAGGATCTGTCCATGGTCGACGAAGGGAAACAAGTTTATTATTACCCAGAAATGGTAGGGACAGCTATCTTCATCTTGGGTAGAGCCTTGGGCGGCTTGGATAGCGTCGTGCGTGGGAGCTTGGGGACCTTCCCAGTCGGCATAGGAGAAGAGGTCCGAGGGTGTTTCGACGACTGCCCAACAGAAGCAGTCGCCTTGCCACGTTCCCGCGCCGGGTCATGTGTGTGCTTGGACCGCCCCTCTGGGCGAGGGGGTTCGACCTCCTCCTCCTCCTCCTCTTCGCTGGAGTCGACATTGTCGTCTCCCTCTCCTTCACCATCGGACTCCCACTCGCCTTGGTCGTCCCCGCTCTCACCTCCGCTCGCCTCCCCTTCCTTAGTTGGCCCCTGAGCCCCGTTGGGTGTCGAGTACATCTTGGTGGTCGCCTGGAAAACAATAGACAAGACGAAAGTCAATCGACCAACTCAAAGATTTCAGTCGGGAGCATGTTCGGTCGGAATGCAAAGAACAAGACATACCTGGTCCACTTCATACGAGTTGTCGAGTGGAGTTACCCTCCTGGCTCCTCGGGGGTTGTCTTTGTTCCCCGTGATGCTCGACAGCCACCCCTCCAGCATCTCATCGGTGACGTCCTCCGGGTGGATCCGAGTGGTGTCGTCAAGACCAGAATACAACCACATCGGGTGGTCACGGGCCTGGAGCGGTTGGATGCGCCTCTAGAGGAAGACCTCCAGCAGGTCCATCCCAGTCACGCCCTCACGGACAAGCTCAACCACTCGACCGGCCAGCACTTTGACTTGGGCCCTTTCCTCCGGCGTCACTTTCAGAGAAGCGGGTTTTTCAGCTCGGTCGAGGGAGAACGGAGGAAGACCAGTCGACTATCCTGGGGTCGCCTGGTCCTGACAGTAGAACCAGGTCGACTGCCAACCATGGACCGACTCCGGGAAAGTGATGGATGGAAAACAGCTCTTTCCCCTCGCCTGGATCGCCAAGCCCTCGCACAACTGGATCACCTGCGTCCTCTCGTCACTCGACTTAGCCTTCTTGACCGATTGGGAACGGCAAGTAAAGATGTGTTTGAAAAGCCCCCAATGGGGGCGACAACCCAAGAAAGCCTCACACATGGAAATGAAAGCGGCAAGGTAGACAATGGAGTTGGGAGTGAAGTGGTGGAGCTGCGCTCTGAAGAAGTTCAAGAAGCTCCGGAAAAAAGGATGGGGCGGGAGAGAAAACCCTCGGTCGATGTGGGTGGCTAGGAGCACACACTCACCGTCGTGGGGTTGAGGTTCGATCTCTCCCCCCGGAAGACGCGCAACTTGGTGAGGAATGACTCCCCCCTCGACCATGTCGTCGAGATCCTCTTGCCGGAGCACTGACGGCATCCAGTCGCCCTGGATCCAACCTTTGGGCAGAGCGGTCCTAGAGGACGATCCGCCCCGGGCTGACCTCTTCCCTTTCCCCGCCGCCGCCGCCTTCTTCGCGAGCTCCAGGGCGGAGGTCTTGCTCTTCGTCATCGTCGCCGACAAAGTCTAGCACGGGCCTGCTGCGCTGGGGCGGGAACGGAGGTGGCGAAAGGACTTGCGAAAGGGGGAGAGGTGGAAGAAAGGAGGAGAAGAGAGCGCACTGCTCTGGAACCCCGAGCCGGCGATTTATAAGGGACCGCTTCCGAGTGGCTGACTGGTAGGCCCAGGCTATCCAGTCAAATCCTGCAGCAGACGCACGCGCAGTACGTGGCGAAAAAGGCGACGCGGGGATCGAGGAACTTCCGCTTTATCGCTTCCGATTACTACGGCCGCTCCCGTCCCGCGCGCTTCCCAAAATCCGAATCCCGCGACATCCGCGGGCCATAAAACAACTTGTCAAAACAGAAGACCCCGATCGCGCCGGCGCTCGGTATGTCACAAGCAAAGAAATTCACTCGACGGAAGGCCTGGAATGGATCAAGGCGACTGAAAAAGGTTGGCAACGTCACCCATGACGATTGACCCAAAACGAGGCGCTCACGTAGCCCGAAGAACTAGTCAGAAAGATCTCCAACTCTTTCCCCACTCTAACCTCGATCCATTCGGGGGCTAATGATGAAGACATGTACCTAGGGTGGGGACACAGACCTGACCTAAGAGTCCTACCCTAGGACACCCCTAGGAGAAGTCACCTTTCAATCGACTTAAAGGTATCCCACTCGATGGACTCAAGACACTCGACCTGCAGGTTATCACTCAACCATGAAGCCAACCACTCGACCGCCAGGAGACCTGTAGTCACTCCGCAGGCAAACGGTCAGCTGTTAAGTAGTCTTTATGGTCATTATAACACTTTATTAGGGGCGTTACCAGTAACGCCCGACCTTAAATGTACCTTAAACCCTGCATTACTGAGGGCAGGAGGGGGCCGGCGAAACTCTATATAAGCCACCCCCCTCCTCAGTAACAAGGGTTCGCACCCCTGTTATTCACACGCCGGTAATCCAATCGACCGCCTCCGGGCACCGAGACATAGGGCTGTTACTTCCTCCGCGAAGGGCCTGAACTCGTATATCTTGGTGTGTTTACAACTTCCCAATAGCTGAGATCTAGCCTCTCCATACTTACCCCCCTACATCACTGTCAGAGTTAGAACCACGACAACCATCACCGACGGTCGCAAATGTCAAAGAGGAATCAGTGAGGGAGAGTCTCCATCATATATGAGAGGACGAAAAATCCCGACTATTGTCGTGGGGGTCGCTTCTCCTTCGTTCTCGTGTGCTAGACATTTTTGTGTAATGCACTCGGGGATGAAAGGAGGAGCGATCATCACCAACGATCGAATGTATACACCACGTGATCTGAGAGTTTTCAAGAAAAGACTCAGCAGACCGATAGTCAACCCGTGATGAATAATAATGATCTAATTTAGTTTTTGTAGTACATATATTTAATTGTACAAGTTTAATCTTTGAATTATGAACCTGGGAAATGTCGTCGTCGGACGACGAAAGTCTTCCGAGGGAGTGCGACTGGTGCGGCGACGACCGGGGTCTGTGCGACAGGCCTCACCTGGACGAAGGTTGGCGCTTAAGCATTAAGCTTCAGGAGACCTTCGATGTTGAAATGGTACACAACGACGACAAGTGTTTTTTTCGTAATTAAGCACGACTTCTGCTACTTCAATGTGTAATTTTTATCTTTTACAATTCGACTAGTTTATCCCATGCCATGCAAGACGCTATGTCTTGGAGATGATGGATTTCGAAGATCATGAAAGTATGGAAACAAAGATAATTCACCTAAGTACCCATCATGGTATGGATTTTGATGTAGATCTACACAATTATGAGAGCGTATCCCATTTTGGTTGCCCGAATTGGAAAGCACTTTGCAAGATGTTTGATTTTCATGAGGGTATGCTTGTCACCATGGATCTTGGTGATCCTGACATCGCCCAAGACAATATAGACATTTGGGTCCTTGTTGATACGCTTCTAATTCTACCGCTATGTGAGTTTCTCAAACATAGTTATTAATTAATTTATATTGTTTATTTCATAATAGTTGAAAGCTTATTTCCATTGATAGCTTATTTTCATCCTTCAAAGAATGTGCGGAAGATGGTAGACATAACCTACTACACCGATGGCTCCGAATTAAATTAGCAGGAGAAAATCATCAGATCTCATTTATTGCTGATCTTGAGAATTACAATATCTATTATCAAACTCCTCCACATTATGATCAATACGTGCCACTAGTGCACGTGTTGAACTACGATAACATCCATGGAGATGTCATGGTAAGATTTTTTTACTATTACGACATCCGTGCATCTTTTGCATAAATTTTTCTAAAACTCAACTACATTGCTAACTACGAAGTTATTACTATATTTGTCAACAGAAAATCTCGAAGGATTGGGTGCCTCATCTGATGTTTCTGAATGGTTGACTTAATGTTATGAACTTACGACCAGGTCATCCTACGCATTACTGCTGTTCATACCGGATTTCTAAAACCGATCAAGACATGAGAATCAAAGATTGGAAAAAATGTATGGTCAATCATGGGGAGCTACTATTAGGGAATGTAGTATTTCAAAAAAAATTCCTACGATCACACAAGATCTACACTACAAAAAAATACACTTCCATGATGATACGTGTTTGTCACAGTAGGTCACGTTTTCTGTCATGCATGTACATCCATGAAAAATTTATGACAGAATCAAGATAGTCATACTTGTGCTGTCGTAGAAGTGTTTCATGACATTACCAAAATTATCATCACGAAAGTGTCCACTTCCATGACGATAAATCGCGCGTCACAGAAGTGCTTTCGTCAAGGGTGACCGACACGTGGCATCCACCGTAACGGAACACCATTAAGCTATCGGGTCCATTTTTGGATCCGATAACCCATTAATAGCCCCGACCAATGAAGATTTTCCACGTGTAAAATCATCATTGGCTGGAGGAAACACATGTCGGCTCACCGTTGGGACAAATGTCATCCACTCATTGGACCCAAAGCGCCTATGATAGATCGACACATGGCACGACCCAATAGAGACCCATTCCTGTGAAAAGGCTGGCCCGTTCGACTTGGTCAAAAGGTGGCGGGCCGGCCCACGACAAGCCTATTAACGGCATGTTCGCATGTAGCCCATTTACAGCCTGCTAACCCATTTCCCGTTTACGGCCTATCCGAATTAGGCCCAGTAGAGTCATCTAGGCCGTCCAATATAATTCCAGCCCGTTTTAACTTCTGGCCCATGTAACATCCCAAATTTTCAATTTGGAATGTTATACATTAGATCATCAATGCATATCATATTTTATTTGCATCTTGGTTGATCCTAGAAATTCTACGCAACTCAATGACCCACGGAGAGAGTTGGGGATTTCGTTATTTTCATATTTGAGTTTTCTCAAATTTTGAGAAAAGGATCATTTGATTTTATTTATTTTATCATCAATTATTTCTATTACAAAAATATGAGAGAGGGAATAAAATGACTTTCCCAAAATAAAGAAATATTGAGGATTTAATAACAAAATCAAATAGGATTTTATTCCGGAGTTTTTCGGTGTTTTATTTGAATTTAGGAAAAAAGTGCGTTTTTCAAAATTGCATTTAGGTCCCAAATAAATGTTCACCTTGTGAGGCCTTATTTTAGAAGCCCGTGAAAATTTATTTCGGAATTTTTGGAGTCCGTTTAGTATTTCATTTTTTTCCGAGTGGATTATTTATTAAAAAAAACACGCTGCGCGCCGACTGGGCCAAGGCCCAGCCGACAGCCCACCCCGCCGCCTGCCGTCTCCCTCCAGGAGTCTGGAGCCGCTGCCACCGCCCGAGTCCGGCTCGGAGCCAGCCGTGCCCCTTCCCCAAGGCAGCACACCCCCCTCCTTAAATACCGGACCCCGCCGCCCCTCACCTCATCCCACCCCGCCCCGAGCCGCCCACCGAGCCGTGCTGCCGCAGCCGCCCCGCCGCCCGTGCCGCCGCCGCCCGAGTCGTGCGCCGCCGC
>NC_057800.1:619443006-619450975 GCF_018294505.1 Triticum aestivum
CGCCGCACCCCGCCTCGCCCGCCGGAGTGCGTCGCCGGAGGTATAGCCGCCGCCGTTCGCCGTTTTTTTTAAAAAACCGCCTCGGTTTATTTTTTTTCGAAACCCTAGATCGGTTTATTTTTTTCTCTGGTTTATTTAACTAGTGAACGTTCACCGATCCGTTCGTTTTAGCGAACGTGTTCACGGTTAGTTTCTGTTAACGAACGTTCGTTCGATTAACTGTTCGTCAGTTTTCCTTTCTCGGATTAAATCCGCGATTTTTCTGATCGCGATTCCTGATCCGATTTTCGTTTTAGTTTATCTTTTCGCTCTTTTATCGGAATCAGGCGATTCAAGCGCCTAGAGTTTCGTCTCGAAACCCTCTATCCATTTAACCAACTTAAACAAGATTTTGCTACTATAAAATTTGCCCTAGATCCAGATTTCTAGAATGAAGTTGTTTTCTTTCGCAGTTTGACTTTCGTTGCTTTGTTCAATTTGATTCTTTTTGCCAACCGGAGTTCTTAAGTTGAACCTTCTGGTTAGATATCTTATTTGAGTTTTATCTGTGCATTAGATGAGTACTTATTGTATGCTTGTTTGTTTGTCTGCGATAGAATACCCAGAGTGCGCCGCCTGTTACTTCGAATCGTTAGGTTTCGCGGAACATCAGCAAGGCAAGTAACACTTTGATCATACCTTTTCTACTATTCAGTTTTATTGTATTAGATCAATCCTCACACATTGCATGATTAGGATCTAACTAAATTGTGGGATGGGAAGTAGATGAGGTAGTACCTATTACCTGTTTATTATCAAACCTTTGGGAGTTACTTCTATGTTTGCTTATAATGCCATGCTATGCTAGTAGACGTGGATTGGGTGAGTGATATCCATGACAGATGTGAGATTCTTAATTAATGGTTTATCTAAGGTGGAAACTTAAACACACATCTGGGTGGATTGAGGCACCTGGGTATTCCAGGACTTGCCTATTTTCTTTTGGACCGCCACCCAGGCTCAAAGGGGTCATAAGACTATTCATACTAGAAACTTCCGTGTGCAGCCACAAGCTATTATGGGCTCTAGCATAGTTGACTAAGTTGTGCGAACTCTTACAGTGGTAGACTAGCAGATGTAGGTGATGTAGGTGGTACGGTCTACCCGATCGTAAGGTGCTAGCGCTTCTGAAAGACTATGTCTCGGTCATCCATCTTCTCAAACACCATGTAGTGCGAGAAACCAAACGGAGGCGATCGAGTCTTGTGGAGAAAAGTGCGCAAACCTCTACAGAGTGTAACAAACTAATCATGATTAGCCGTGTCCCCGGTTATGGACATCTTGAGTATCTAGTATTGGATTATCATGTGAATCTCAACATGTTACTCTAAATTAATTTTTTTGGGTATGTTTAATGATGATACTTAATTGGGATTGAGAATGCTGTCAACCATTCTCAATGTTTAACAACTACCATGATAGTTAAATAAATTTTATTCCTTTGAAGTAGGGAAAAATTGGCTTTACGCAAAACTGTAACCATAGAGCTTTCCACCAGCCAAATATGCATATAGTTCCACCAGCCAAATATGCATATAGTATAGCTGTTTCATTCCATTGCTCTCTATGTGTTACCTTGCCAGCATATTCCATGTGCTGACCCGTTTTCGGGCTGCAACATTAATGTTGCAGACTTTTCAGACGACGATTAAGGAGTTTTTAGGTCGTGGTTCTATACTTAGTGATGCCGTTGGAGTTGATGGACTCACTTATCTTCCAATCCTTCCGCTGTTATCGTTATTAGATGGCCTTAAGCCATATTTATTGTAATAAGTTCTCTTTTGAGACACTCGATGTAATAAGTGTGTGATTGCTACTCTGCTATAAATCCTTCGAGTACTGTGTGGTGTCAGCATTACTGATCCAGGGATGACACAGGAGCACATAGATCAGACTGTTTGAGGTCTGGTCGCTACAGAGATGATATCAGAGCACACTCTGACTATAGGACACGGCCACTAAGCTAAAAGACCTAGATCACTATTCACTCTCTTCTTCTCCGACTCCTCATCTTTTCTACTCTTTAGGATGGCGGATGCAAGGAACAAGTTCACACAACCGGATGAAGATGCACCCTTTGGACGACACTTGAAGGAAGTCACTAGATACCTGAACATAGGAGTACCAAGCTTCACGGGAACCTACAATGCCACTTTACCTGAAGAAGAGCGCTGGATGATTCAAGTTTAAGTTCCAGGAAGGACGTTCATGCCAGTCACTGAGCCCATAGAGTTTTCTTTTGATGCACCAACTTGGAGTCTAGGAAAGAGCATGGCAGCTCACATCGCCATGGGACGCATTGGAGAAGTCTACCGCAAGGATCTCAAAGATACTATCTACCAGATTTGTGGGCGCCGAGATGAGCACTGGGAGATGATCAGCACCAGGAGGGATAGATCAATTGCAGCTTTTATCCAGGAGCTAAACCAGCACATTCAACGACAGGAGAACCAAATGTGCGCCGACATGATAGATCTGAAGAAGGCTAAGACTAGAATCAAGGAACCGGAGGAAGAACTCAAGGCTACACATGAAGATTATGAAGAGGAAAATGAAGTATTGCTGGAGAAGAATAACGACTTGATCAAGAAGATTGGAATATTTATGGGAGGGCCTACGCCAGTAGATGAAGACGAAGAACCCAAGGAGATTAGCCCGGAAGACTACATCATCATCGACGGCACCGACTCGGAACCAGACAGTAGCGATGATGACTATGTTGATGAAGCTGGAGCAGATATCATGGAGTCAACGACCGTAGAATATTTCTAGTAGACCTCCTCATCAGTAGTAGTAGTCCACCATGTAAATATAGTAGTCCGAGCACTTTTGCGATAGATAGATCGATTGTATGCCTTGGTTTGATTGATTGAAGTGAATTGTTTGATTTTGCCTCATGTGCATATGGGTAGTGTTTTCTCTTTAGACCCCCTCTATTCTTATATCTCATCTTTTCTAAACCCTCAGATGCCTCCGAGAGGTGACCCCGGATTTTCCTTCCCACCGGAGCTCACCCAGTTGATCCAGCAGCAGAACACATTGATGCAGTTGCTAGTCCAGAATCAGAATCAGGGGAACAACAACAACAACCCACCACCACCACCACCACCTGTTGACCACTTAGCTCGTTTTCTTAGGCTGAATCTGCCGGTGTTTTCCAGTAGCACCGAGCCGATAGTAGCAGATGATTGGCTCCGCAAGATAGCTAGGGAGTTGACCACAGCAGGATGCACAGATGCGGAGAAGGTGAAGTTTGCCGCACATCAGCTAGAAGGACCCGCAACATCATGGTGGGAGAATTTCACAGCCACTTTCCTAGTCGACACTGTCACATGGGACCAGTTTCAGCAGGTCTTTCGTACTGCACATGTTTCAGCAGGAGCTATGGCCATGAAGAAGCGTGAGTTTCGCAACTTGCGCCAAGGAGGACGGACAGTTGGCCAGTATGTGGAGGAATTTAGTAAGCTAGCACGTTATGCCCCAGATGACGTCGCTACGGATGCAGCTAAGCAAGAGAAGTTTCTGGAAGGACTGAATGATGAGTTGAGCATGCAGTTGATGGTAGCCACCTTCAACAACTACCAGGAGTTGGTAGATCGTGCTCTTATGATTGAAGGGAAGCAGCAGCAAATTGAGAATCGCAAGAGGAAGTATGGACAAGGAAAGTACAATTCAGGAGCTCAGCAGAAGCCACGTTTCACCCCTAGACCGGGAGGACATTTTCAGTATACCCATGGAGGAGGTAGCTCACACAATCACAATGGCACCAAGAATGGTAATGGCAATGGAGGAAGCAACGGCCAGAACCGCACCAACCCAACAACCCCAGCCAAGAAGGACCTAAGCCAAATCACTTGTTATAAGTGTTTGAAGACCGGACATTATGCCAATGAATGTCCTGAAGGCCAAAATGGCAATGGAAGTTCCGGGAAGAAGCCAAACCCTTTTAACAGGGGACAGGTGAACCACGTTAGCGTGGAGGAGGTTGAAGCTCAGCCCGATGCAGTAATAGGTAAGTTTTTGGTTAAGTCATTTACTGCACTCGTTCTTTTTGATACTGGTGCATCGCATTCATACATCTCAAGGGGATTTGTGGATAAGTATAACCTACCATCCCAAGCCCTTAGGTCACCCATGTTATTAACCTCGCCCAGAGCAGAGTATGTGGTTAGTCTATGGTGTGATCGGTTACCATTAAGGATTGGTAACTATGTTTTTCCCTCAGACCTAATAGTATTGGAATCTCAAGGATTGGATGTGATATTAGGCATGGATTGGTTATCAAAGTATGAAGGGAATATTGAGTGTGCTAGTAAGTCAATTTTGCTTACTACCCCAAAAGGGAGAAGGATCAAGTATGTATCCCGGCATGTGCCAAGGAGCACTCAAGTAAATTGCCTAACAGGAGTTGTGTAGGAGGAAGTACCAGTGGTAAGGGATTTCCCTGATGTATTTCCAGAAGAGTTGCCAGGCATGCCACCGGATAGAGATATTGAGTTTTTGATTGAGCTATTGCCAGGCACAGGGCCAATATCAAAGAGACCATATAGGATGCCAGTAAAGGATTTGGTGGAAATTAAGAAGCAAATTAAGGAGTTACTGGATAAGGGATATATTCGCCCAAGTTCTTCACCTTGGGGATCGCCAGTACTTCTAGTGGAGAAGAAGGATGGATCGTTAAGGATGGTTGTAGATTATCGAGGATTGAATGAAGTAACGATCAAGAACAAGTACCCACTACCAATGATCAACGATCTGTTTGATCGATTGCAAGGAGCTAAGGTATTTTCCAAGATCGATCTGCGATCAGGATACCACCAGTTGAAGATTCAAGAACAGGATATTCCGAAGACAGCATTTACTACCAGATATGGGCTATATGAGTACACCGTTATGTCATTTGGTCTAACTAACGCACCTGCCTATTTTATGAACATGATGAACAAAGTGTTTATGGAGTTCTTGGATAAGTTCGTTGTAGTGTTCATTGATGATATCCTAGTTTACTCGAAGAATGAAGAGGAGCATAAGGAGCATTTGCGTTTGGTACTTGGAAAGCTCAGAGAACATCAATTATATGCCAAATTCAGCAAATGTGAGTTTTGGTTGAAGGAAGTAGGATTCCTCGGACATGTTATATCTGGAGAAGGTATAGCAGTAGATCCCGCTAAAGTTGAAACCGTGACCAAGTGGGAAGCCCCAACAATAGTTGGAGAGATCCGGAGTTTTCTTGGACTCGCAGGATACTATCGGAGATTTATTGAGAATTTCTCAAAGATTGCGAAGCCTATGATGGAGTTATTAAAGAAGGATACCAAGTTCATATGGACAGGGGAATGTGAGGCTAGTTTCCAGGAGTTGAAGAAATGTTTGGTTACCTCACTAGTGTTGATTTTGCCAGACCAGACCAAGGATTATGAGGTGTATTGCGATGCTTCACGTCGAGGACTTGGAGCAGTGCTTATGCAGGAAGGAAGAGTTGTTTCATATGCCTCAAGACAACTGAAGCCCCATGAGTTGAATTATGCTACGCATGATTTGGAGTTAGCAGCCGTAGTGCATGCATTGAAAACATGGAGACATTTTCTCATTGGAAATCATTGTGAGGTGTACACGAATCATAAGAGTTTGAAGTACATTTTCACACAGAAGGAGTTAAATCTCAGACAAAGGAGATGGTTGGAGCTTATCAAGGATTATGATATGAAATTGCATTATCACCCTGGAAAGGATAATGTAGTAGCTGACGCATTAAGCTGTAAGAGCCATGTCAATACGTTAATGATGGGAGAAATACCCAAGGAGTTAGCAGAAAATCTTCATGAACTATGTTTGGAAATAGTTCCGAGAGGCTATGTAGCAGCGTTGGAGATTCAGTCAACTTTGATGGATAGAATCAGAGAAGCTCAGAAAGCTGACAAAGAGATTGCCACTATAAAGGAGAAACCGAGCAAAGTAAAAGCTAAAGGATTTCGTGAGGATGAGCACGACACCTTATGGTTTGAAGACCGTGTCTACGTGCCCAACGACCCGGAGATCAGGAAGTTGATTTTACAAGAGGCACACGACTCATCGTATTCAATTCACCCAGGAAATACCAAGATGTATTTAGATTTGAAGGATATTTTCTGGTGGACCGGAATGAAGAAGGATATTGCGGAGTATGTAGCAGTTTGTGATGTATGCCAGAGAGTAAAAGCAGAGCATCAGAAGCCAGCAGGATTGTTACAACCATTGCCGATACCCGAATGGAAGTGGGATACGCTAGGCATGGATTTTATCACCGGATTGCCCAGGACTCGTTCAGGCTATGACTCGATTTGGGTTGTAGTTGATCGACTGAAGAAAGTAGCTCATTTCATCCCAGTAAAGACCACTTACACCAGTGCTAAGTTGGCAAAGATATACATGACCAGGATCATATGTCTGCATGGAATTCCAAGGAGTATCATATCAGATAGAGGAACCCAGTTTACCTCAAAGTTCTAGAAGCAGTTGCATGAAACTTTGGGTACCAGGCTAGAATTCAGCATAACTTTTCATCCACAGACAGATGGACAGACCGAGAGAGTCAATCAGATTTTGGAGGATATGCTGAGAGCTTGTGCACTGGATTATGGATATAGTTGGGACGACAATTTTCCATATGCAGAGTTCTCTTACAACAACAGTTATCAAACCAGTTTAAAAATGGCCCCTTTCGAAGCTTTGTACGGAAGGAGGTGCAGGACACCACTGTCATGGGACGAAGTTGGAGACCGCCAGTTGTTTGGTCTTGACTTGATTAAAGAGTCTGAACAGAAGGTGAAGTTGATTCGCGATAGGCTCAAGGTAGCCCAGTCCAGATAGAAAAGTTATGCAGATTCTAAACGTAAGGAGACAGTTTACGAAGTTGGAGATAGAGCTTATCTTCGAGTATCTCCACTTCGAGGAACAAAGCGTTTTGGAGTTAAAGGGAAGTTAGCACCACGATTTGTAGGACCATATCGAGTTTTGGAGCGTATGGGAGAAGTGGCCTACAAGTTGGAATTGCCCGAAGGATTGTCAGGAGTTCATGATGTGTTCCACGTTTCCCAGTTGAAGAAGTGTCACGCGGAGATGGCTGACATACCGTTGAGAGATACAATGCCTTTGGAAACTATTCAGTTGGATAACGATTTGACCTACGAGGAGAAGCTAGTCAAGATTCTCGAGTTTGCCAACCGAGTTACTCGCAGCAAGGTTATCAAGTTTTGCAAAGTTCAGTGGAGCCACCACTCAGAGGATGAAGCCACCTGGGAGCAAGAGGAAGATTTGTTCAAGGACCACCCTCACCTATTTTCTAGCCAACCCAAATCTCGAGGGCGAGATTCATCTTAAGGGGGGTAGGTTTGTAACATCCCAAATTTTCAATTTGGAATGTTATACATTAGATCATCAATGCATATCATATTTTATTTGCATTTTGGTTGATCCTAGAAATTCTACGCAACTCAATGACCCACGGAGAGAGTTGGGGATTTAGTTATTTTCATATTTGAGTTTTCTCAAATTTTAGGAATAGGATCATTTGATTTTATTTATTTTATCATCAATTATTTCTATTACAAAAATATGAGAGAGGGAATAAAATTACTTTCCCAAAATAAATAAATATTGAGGATTTAATAATAAAATCAAATAGGATTTTATTCCGGAGTTTTTTGGTGTTTTATTTGAATTTAGGAAAAAAGTGCATTTTTTAAAATTGCATTTAGGTCCCAAATAAATATTCACCTTGTGAGGCTTGATTTTAGAAGCCCGTGAAAATTTATTTCGGAATTTTTGGAGTCCGTTTAGTATTTTTTTCCGAGCGGATTATTTATTAAAAAAAACGCGCCGCGCGCCGACTGGGCCAAGGCCCAGCCGACGGCCCACCCCGCCGCCTGCCGTCTCCCTCCAGGAGACTGGA
>NC_057800.1:619451491-619571474 GCF_018294505.1 Triticum aestivum
CCGTCGCCGCGCCGCACCCCGCCGACCCGCCGGAGCCCCGCCCTGCCCGACGGAGTGCCTCACCGGAGGTATAGCCGCCGCCGTTTGCCGTTCGTTTTTTAAAAAAAACCGCCTCGGTTTATTTTTTTTCGAAACCCTAGATCGGTTTATTTTTTTCTCTGGTTTATTTAATTAGTGAACGTTCACCGATCCGTTCGTTTTAGCGAACGTGTTCACCGGTTAGTTTCTGTTAACGAACATCCGTTCGATTAATTGTTCGTCAGTTTTCCTTTCTCGGATTAAATCCACGATTTTTCTGATCACGATTCCTGATCCGATTTTCGTTTTAGTTTATCTTTTCGCTCGTTTATCGGAATCAGGCGATTCAAGCGCCTAGAGTTTTGTCTCGAAACCCTCTATCCATTTAACCAACTTAAACAAGATTTTGCTACTGTAAAATTTGCCCTAGATCCAGATTTCTAGAACGAAGTTGTTTTCTTTCGCAGTTTGACTTTCGTTGCTTTATTCGATTTGATTCTTTTTGCCAACCGGAGTTCTTAAGTTGAACCTTCTGGTTAGATCTCTTATTTGAGTTTTATCTATGCATTAGATGAGTACTTATTGTATGCTTTTTTGTTTGTCTGCGATAGAATACCCGGAGTGCGCCGCCTATTACTTTGAATCGTTAGGTTTCGCAGAACATCAACATGGCAAGTAACACTTTGATCATACCTTTTCTACTACCCAGTTTTATTGCATTAGATCAATCCTCACACATTGCATGATTAGGATCTAATTAAATTGTGGGATGGGAAGTAGATGAGGTAGTACCTATTACCTGTTTATTATCAAACCTTTGGGAGTTACTTCTACGTCTGCTTATAATGCCATGCTATGCTAGTAGACGTGGATTGGGTGAGTGATATCCATGACAGATGTGAGATTGTTAATTAATGGTTTATCTAAGGTGGCAACTTAAACATACATCTGGGTGGATTGAGGCACCTGGGTATTCCAGGACTTGCCTGTTTTCTTTTGGACCGCCACCCAGGCTCAAAGGGATCATAAAACTATTCATACTAGAAACTTCCGTGTGCAGCCACAAGCTATTATGGGCTCTAGCATAGTTGACTAAGTTGTGCGAACTCTTACAGTGGTAGACTAGCAGATGTAGGGGATGTAGGTGGTGCGGTCTACCCGATCGTAGGGTGCTAGCGCTTCTGAAAGACTATGTCTCGGTCATCCGTCTTCTCAAACACCATGTAGTGCGAGAAACCAAATGGAGGCGATCGAGTCTTGTGGGGAAAAGTGCGCAAACCTCTGCAGAGTGTAACAAACTAATCATGATTAGCCGTGTCCCCGGTTATGGACATCTTGAGTATCTAGTACTTGGATTATCATGTGAATCTCAACATGTTACTCTAAATTAATTTTGTTGGGTATGTTTAATGATGATACTTAATTGGGATTGAGAATGCTGTCAACCATTCTCAATGTTTAACAACTACCATGATAGTTAAATAAATTTTATTCCTTTGAAGTAGGGAAAAATTGGCTTTACGCAAAACTGTAACCATAGAGCTTTCCACGAGCCAAATATGCATATAGTATAGCTGTTTCATTCCATTACTCTGTATGTGTTACCTTGCCAGCATATTCCATGTGCTGACCCGTTTTCGGGCTGCAACGTTAATGTTGCAGACTTTTCAGACGATGATTAAGGAGTTTTTAGGTCATGGTTCTATACTCAGTGATGCCGTTGGAGTTGATGGACTCACCTATCTTCCAAGCCTTTCGCTGTTATCGTTATTAGATGGCCTTAAGCCATATTTATTGTAATAAGTTCTCTTTTGAGACACTCGATGTAATAAGTGTGTGATTGCTACTCTGCTATAAATCCTCTGAGTACTGTGTGGTGTCAGCATTACTGATCCAGGGATGACACCAGAGCACAAAGATCAGACTATTTGAGGTCTGGTCGCTACAGCCCATGTATGGCCCATGATGTCTTTCGGCCCATATGAGGCCCTTAGTAACCCTCGGCCCATTAACGACACATGGTGAAACTGGCCAGTAATGAACAGTGTATCACTTTATACCCATTAACGACCCATTATTCTGTTGGGCCGTTTCCAGCCCATGTTATCTTTCGGCCTTCTCAGGGCCCATTTATTCTTGGGCTCATTTCCAGTATTCGTTTACTTACGGCCCGTTACTGTCATTTTTTGCTTGTGGGCCAAAGTCAGCCCGTGGTTACAGTCGGCCCGTTTGTGGCCCGTTAATACGTTGGGCCATTTTTATAGCATCATCAAATAGGTCGATTAACGATGGCCCGTTATGGTCGGCCCATGAACGGATGATTTCAACTCTAGCCCATTTACGACCATAATGTGGTATGTTGTTGGCCCATGTTTGGCCAACCGATCATACAGCCCGGAGAAGGCCCATTGATGATACGGCCCGTAGAAGGCCCATTGTGTCTATGGCCCATATAAGGCCCATTGTTTCTATGCCCCGTAGAATGCCCATTGTTTCTACGGCCCGTAGGAGCCCCATGTTAACTACCGTAAATATGTAGCCCATGGTTATTGTGGCCTAGTTTTAAAAAATAGGTTATTGCTGCCACTAGCAAGCCACAGAAAAAGAACTGCAAATACCACAAGGAAACAAATAAACAAGACAATAAGGAAATAAATAAGCAAGCAACTTACGATAGGCTATCATGACTATTACACATATTACATCCACTGGGCATCAAAGTTCGCCACCAGTGCAAATATAGGGAACACCCTACACTATACAAAAATGGCTTGCTGTTTTCTTCAGCCGGTGGTTGCACGTTAAGAACAAATTTTGTACCGCACAAAAACAAATTACAACTATAAAACAAAAGGAAGGTTGGCATAAAAGTTAATAGTCTAGCAGATAAATGCACCACCAGAAGTTCATAAGCTCAGTTCATTTGACCCGAATGTCACGTTTTCATGCTGTATTGTCCGATGGAGCACTATAACCTTCGCCTTCAGTTCTCCTAGTCTCCTGAACAACATAGCAAATGTCTGATAGTTTGGTTTCAAAACCATGCATATCTTGACAACATCGAACAATGTCTCTCCTTGTTTCACAAAGGGTCTTTGTTAGGGAATGGACTTGTGTCTGGAGCGCAGATACAACATTGTTTTGAGCTTGCATATCTTGATCATGAGGCAGTTTGGATGAGATTGCCTTAACAACCAACCCAGTATTACGCAGGAACGTGCTTTGGCACTGTTAGTGGATAGGTACTGACCCACTGCAGCAAGAGCTGACATTGCGGTTATAGTTACCTCACCACCTTCAAAAGGTGGCGGTTCCACCATTTTTTCCATAGCTCGCTAAAAAGTTGAGGTTTTATATTAGTAGTACCAGAATAGAAGATATTAAGGAGACAACAAAACCAAACAAAATAGCTTTGGTCTATATACAGAACTTATTCTGGTGAACCCATGTAAAATATTAGTTGTATTTTATTGCAAAGTACATAATAAAACTAGGTTCCAAACATATGACCATGTACCATCGCTAATGTATTGTCTATTTCTTCACATTGTATTGAGGGCTAAGGATAAAGAAACAAAGTTTATAATACGGTAAGCATAGTATGACATCATTCATATCACAAAACAACTGAGAACAGACAAACATGCAATTGTAACATTGTGTGGGCAAGTCCAGCACGGAACTAGATTACAGGTCAAGATCAAAGGAACATCACTCCTCTCTTTTAAACCTTGTAAGGTGCAATGATACACTAAGACAATTGTGTATAAAATTGAAAAGAGTAACAGACATTGGCTGCAAACCATGCGGTTCAAGGCACAAGTCAGAGTAAGTAGTAGTTAAAAGGCATGAGGATTAAGGACTTACTACAGCGGCTTTGACTGGTGTAGCCATGCCCTTATTCTTGCTGGTGTGACATTCCTTGAAGATTTCCATAGCATTTGGTTCATGTACTTTTTGGTCCTTGTGGGCTTTCCTCTGCATTTGGAACAAGTCAATATAGATCTGATAATATGGTACATCGAAAAGAGTGGAACATCAGCTAATTACAAGAGCCTCGCAGTGTGCAATATAGCTACAAGATCTTGTCATCTGTTGGAATTTCACTTTTGTAGGGTTGGCCTTATTCTTTGAACAGTTCACCTACAAGAAGATAGATTTGTGTGGCACATGCGTAAATAGGACTTCAACATGTGATCTGATCACATATATATAATGTACCTGATACTTCGGATCAGACCAGTGTTTAACGAGGCCCCTCCAGTCTTCATCCGATATATTTCCCACTAGAGATGTTTGGAAAAGTTCACTGTTAGCCTTGCCTTCAAAGTGAGTTTTTCTCAAGTTATACCGATACTGTCGCAGAGCAGACTTGAAAACATGGGTGAAAGCTTGTCTGGTTGCATCATCTTGGCTATCCAACTTGAACCTCATCTGTTGAAAATTATGGGAGTCTCATTATCAGCAACCTAGAAAGTATGGGACAGAGCAAGACGATATTACTAGTTTACATACATAACCATACTTACAGATAAATGGTCGAGGAAGGTGTTGAACTGGGTTTTGTCTTTGTCATTCCTGTACTGAATCGATGTTGGGAGGATACGTACATGACACCTAACGGTAACCGCTGCCTCTGATATTAACTTGGCTGACTCTGTAGCATCAGGTGGCCTTTTTAAACCCGCCTCAAAATGGATCTCCATTCTGCCACCTCTAGATTTAGTTAACCTATCGAGCATTATCCCTGATGTTTGTTTCCTCTTGCGCCTAGGTGCTAGTCCAACAACGAACATAAGAAGTGTTAGTGTACATCAAACTGTGAGACTACATATAAAGAAGCATGCAACTGTAACTTGACTCCAGCAACTACCTTCTTGCTGTTGAAGCTCACAAGGTTCATCTGATCTTGCCAACTCGTCTTGTGTCAAGAGTGCTTGGGAAGTAGTGTTAGGTGGCAAGGGAGCTTGGGAACATGCTGCTAGCTCAGTTGACGAAGTGTAACTCGTGCAGCTAGTAGTACTATGGTGAAGGAAATATGCCCTAGAGGCAATAATAAAGTTATTATTTATTTCCTTATTTCATGATAAACGTTTATTATTCATGCTAGAATTGTATTAACCGGAAACATAATACATGTGTGAATACATAGACAAACATAGTGTCACTAGTATGCCTCTACTTGACTAGCTCATTGATCAAAGATGGTTAAGTTTCCTAGCCATAGACATGAGTTGTTATTTGATCAACGGGATCACATCATTAGGAGAATGATGTGATTGACTTGAGCCATTTTGTTAGCTTAGCACTTGGTCGTTTTTAGTTTACTGCTATTGCTTTCTTCATGACTTATACATGTTCCTATGACTATGAGATTATGCAACTCCCGAATACCGGAGGAACACTTTGTGTGCTACCAAATGTCACAACGTAACTGGGTGATTATAAAGGTGCTCTACATGTGTCTCTGATGGTGTTTGTAGAGTTGGCATAGATCAAGAATAGGATTTGTCACTCCGATTATCGGAGAGGTATCTCTGGGCCCTCTCGGTAATGCACATCACTATAAGCCTTGCAAGCAATGTGGCTAATGAGTTAGTTGTGGGATGTTGCATTACGGAACGAGTAAAGAGACTTGCCGGTAATGAGATTGAACCAGGTATTGAGGTACCGACGGTCGAATCTTGGGCAAGTAACATACCAATGACAAAGGGAACAACGTATGTTGCTATGCGGTTTGACTGATAAAGATCTTTGTAGAATATGTAGGAACCAATAGGAGCATCCAGGTTCCGCTATTGGTTATTGACGGAGACATGTCTCGGTCATGTCTACATAGTTCTCGAACCCGTAGGGTCCGCACGCTTAAAGTTCTGTGACAATCGGTATTAGGAGTTTTTGTGTTTTGATGTACCGAAGGTAGTTCGGAGTCCCGGATATGATCACGGACATGACGAGGAGTCTCGAAATGGTCGAGACATAAAGATCGATATATTAGATGACTATGTTCGGCTACCGGAAAGGTTTCGAGAGGTTTCGGACATTTACCGGAGTACCGGGGGGTTACCGGAACCCCCCGGGGAGTATATTGGGCCTAATGGGCCTTAGTGGGAGAAGAGGAGGGGCGGCCAAGGGCATCCGCGTGCCCCCCTCTAGTCCGAATTGGACAAGGAGGGTGGGGGGCGGCGCCCCCCTTTCTTTCTCTCTTCTCCCCTTCCTTCTCCTCTCCTACTCCAACTAGGAAAAGAGGGAGTCCTACTCCCGGTGGGAGTAGGACTCCCCCCTTGGCGCACCCTCCTCCTTGGCCGGCCGCCTCCCCCTAGCTCCTTTATATACGGGGGCAGGGGGCACCCCATAGACACAACAATTGATTTGTTGATCTCTTAGTCGTGTGCGGTGCCCCCTCCACCATAATCCACCTCGGTTATATCGTAGAGGTGCTTAGGTGAAGCCCTGCGTCGGTAGCTTCATCAACATCGTCACCACGCCGTCATCCTGACGAAACTCTTCCCCGAGCTCTACTGGATCGTGAGTTCGCGGGACGTCACCGAGCTGAACGTGTGCTGAACGTGGAGGTGCCGTACATTCGATACCGAGGATCGATCGATCGTGAAGACGTACGACTACATCAACCGTGTTGTCATAATGCTTCCGCTTAACAGTGTATGAGGGTACGTAGACGATACTCCCCCCTCTCGTTGCTATGCATCACCATGATCTTGCGTGTGCGTAGGAAAATTTTGAAATTACTACGTTCCCCAACAGTGGCATCCGAGCCAGGTTATTGCGTAGATGTTATATGCACGAGTAGAACACAAGTGAGTTATGGGCGATACAAGTCATAATGCTTACCAGCATGTCATACTTTTGTTCGGCGGTATTGTTGGATGAAGTGGCCCGGACCGACATTACGCGTACGCTTACGCGAGACTGGTTCTACCGACGTGCTTTGCACATAGGTGGTTGGCGGGTGTCAGTTTCTCCAACTTTAGTTGAATCGAGTGTGGCTACGCCCGGTCCTTGAGAAGGTTAAAACATCACTAACTTGATGAAATATCATTGTGGTTTTGATGCGTAGGTAAGAACGGTTCTTGCTCAGCCGGTAGCAGCCACACAAAACTTGCAACAACAAAGTAGAGGACGTCTAACTTGTTTTTGCAGGCATGTTGTGATGTGATATGGTCAAGACATGATGCTATATTTATTGTATGAGATGATCATGTTTTGTAACAAAGTTATCGGCAACTGGCAGGAGCCATATGGTTGTCGCTTTATTGTATGCAATGCAATCGCCTTGTAATTGCTTTACTTTATCACTAAGTAGTAGCGATAGTCGTAGAAACAATAGTTGGCGAGATGACAACGATGCTACGATGGAGATCAAGGTGTCGCACCGGTGACGATGGTGATCATGACGGTGCTTTGGAGATGGAGATCAAAGGAACAAGATGATGATGGCCATATCATATCACTTATATTGATTGCATGTGATGTTTATCCTTTATGCATCTTATTCTGCTTTGTTTGACGGTAGCATTATAAGATGATCTCTCACTAAATTTCAAGGTAAAAGTGTTCTCCCTAAGTATGCACCGTTGCCAAAGTTCGTCGTGCCGAGACATCACGTGATTATCGGGTGTGATAAGCTCAACGTTCATCTACAACGGGTGTAAGACAAGTTTACACACGCAGAATACTCGGGTTAAACTTGACGAGCCTAGCATATGCAGATATGGCCTCGGAACACTGAGACCAAAAGGTTGAGCGTGAATCATATAGTAGATATGATCAACATAGTGATGTTCACCATTGAAAACTACTCCATTTCACGTGATGATCGGTTATGGTTTAGTTGATATGGATCACGTGATCACTTAGATGATTAGAGGGATGTCTATCTAAGTGGGAGTTCTTAAGTAATATGATTAATTGAACTTAAATTTATCATGAACTTAGTACCTGATAGTATTTTGCTTGTCTTTGTTATTGTAGATAGATGGCACGTGTTGTTGTTCCTTTGAATTTTAATGCGTTCCTTGAGAAAGCAAAGTTGAAAGATGATGGTAGCAATTACATGGACTGGGTTCGTAACTTGAGGATTATCCTCATTGCTGCATAGAAGAATTACGTCATGGAAGCACCGCTAGGTGCCAAACCTGCCGCAGGAGCAACGCCAGATGTTATGAACGTTTGGCAGAGCAAAGCTGATGACTACACAATAGTTCAGTGTGCCATGCTTTACGACATAAAACCGGGACTTCAATGATGTTTTGAACGTCATGGAGCATATGAGATGTTCCAGGAGTTGAAGTTAATATTTCAGGCAAATGCCCGGATTGAGAGATATGAAGCCTCCAATAAGTTCTACAGCTGCAAGATGGAGGAGAATAGTTCTGTCAGTGAACATATACTCAGAATGTCTGGGTACCATAATCACTTGACTCAGCTGGGAGTTAATCTTCCGGTTGATAGTGTCATTGAGAGAGTTCTTCAATCACTGCCACCAAGTTACAAGAGCTTCGTGATGAACTATAATATGCAAGGGATGGATAAGACGATTCCCGAGCTCTTCGCAATGCTAAAGACTGCATAGGTAGAAATCAAGAAGGAGCATCAAGTGTTGATGGTCAACAAGACCACCAGTTTCAAGAAAAAGGGTAAAGGAAAGAAGAAAGGGAACTTCAATAAGAACGGAAAACAAGTTGATGCTCAAGAGAAGAAACCCAAGTCTGGACCTAAGCCTGCAACTGAGTGCTTCTACTGCAAAGGGACTAGTCAGTGGAAGCGGAACTGCCCCAAGTATTTGACGGATAAGAAGGATGGCAAGGTGAACAAAGGTATATGTGATATACATGTTATTGATGTGTACCTTACTAGAGCTCGCAGTAGCACCTGGGTATTTGATACTGGTTCTGTTGCTAATATTTGCAAATCAAAACAGGGACTACGGATTAAGCGAAGACTGGCTAAGGACGAGGTGACGATGTGGTTCCAAAGTCGATGTGATCGCCGTCGGCATGCTACCTCTACATCTACCTTTGGGATTAGTTTTAGACCTGAATAATTGTTATTTGGTGCCAGAGTTAAGCATGGACATTATATCTGGATCTTGTTTGATGCGAGACGGTTATTCATTTAAATCTGAGAATAATGGTTGTTCTATTTATATGAGTAATATCTTTTATGGTCATGCACCCTTGAAGAGTGGTCTATTTGTGTTGAATCTCGATAGTAGTGATACACATATTCATAATGTTGAAGCCAAAAGATGCAGAGTTGATAATGATAGTGCAACTTATTTGTGGCACTGCCGTTTGGGTCATATTGGTGTAAAGCACATGAAGAAACTCCATACTGATGGACTTCTGGAATCACTTTATTATGAATCACTTGGTACTTGCGAACCATGCCTCATGGGCAAGATGACTAAAATGCCATTCTCCGAAACAATGGGGCGAGCAACAGATTTGTTGGAAATCATACATACTGATGTATGTGGTCCGATGAATGTTGAGGCTCACGGCGATCGTTATTTTCTCACCTTCATAGATGATTTGAGCAGATATGGGTATATCTACTTAATGAAACATAAGTCTGAAACATTTGAAAAATTCAAAGAATTTCAGAGTGAAGTGGAAAATCATCGTAACAAGAAAATAAAGTTTCTACGATCTAATCGTGGAGGAGAATATTTGAGTTACGAGTTTGGTCTACATTTGAAACAATGTGGAATAGTTTCGCAACTCACGCCACCCGGAACACCACAGTGTAATGGTGTGTCCGAACATCGTAATCGTACTTTACTAGATATGGTGCGATCTATGATGTATCTTACTGATTTATCGCCATCATTTTGGGGTTATGCTTTAGAGACAGCTGCATTCACGTTAAATAGGGCACCATCGAAATCCGTTGAGACGACGCCTTATGAACTGTGGTTTGGCAAGAAACCAAAGTTGTCATTTCTTAAAGTTTTGGGCTGCGATGCTTATGTGAAAAAGCTTCAACCTGATAAGCTCGAACCCAAATTGGAGAAATGTGTCTTCATAGGATACCCAAAGGAAACTGTTGGGTACACCTTCTATCACAAATCCGAAGGCAAGACATTCGTTGCTAAGAATGGATCCTTTCTAGAGAAGGAGTTTCTCTCGAAAGAAGTGAGTGGGAGGAAAGGAGAACTTGATGAGGTAACTGTACCTGCTCCCTTATTGGAAAGTAGTTCATCACAGAAACCGGTTCCTGCGACACCTACACCAATTAGTGAGGAAGCTAATGATGATGATCATGAAACTTCAGATCAAGTTACTACCGAACCTCGTAGGTCAACCAGAGAAAGATCCGCACTAGAGTAGTATGGTAATCCTGTTCTGGAGGTCATGTTACTTGACCATGACGAACCTACGAACTATGAGGATGTGATGATGAGCCCAGATTCCGTAAAATGGCTTGAGGCCATGAAATCTGAGATGGGATCCATGTATGAGAACAAAGTGTGGACTTTGGTTGACTTTCCCAACGATCGGCAAGCCATCGAGAATAAATGGATCTTCAAGAGGAAGACCGACAGTGACGGTAATATTACTGTCTACAAAGCTTGACTTGTTGCGAATGGTTTTTGACAAGTTCAAGGAGTTGACTACAATGAGACCTTCTCACCTGTAGCGATGCTTAAGTCCGTCCGAATCATGTTAGCAATTGCCGCATTTTATGATTATGAAATTTGGAAAATGGATGTAAAGACTGCATTCCTGAATAGTTTTCTCAAAGAAGAGTTGTATATGATGCAACCTGAAGGTTTTATCGATCCAAAGGGTACTAACAAAGTGTGCATGCTCCAGCGATCCATTTATGGACTGGTGCAAGCCTCTCGGAATTGGAATAAACGTTTTGATAGTGTGATCAAAGCATATGGTTTTATACAGACTTTCGGAGAAGCCTGTATTTACAAGAAAGTGAGTGGGAGCTCTGTAGCATTTCTAATATTATATGTGGATGACATATTGTTGATTGGAAATGATATAGAATTTCTGGATAGCATAAAAGGATACTTGAATAAGAATTTTTCAATGAAAGACCTCGGTGAAGCTGCTTATATATTGGGCATCAAGATCTATAGAGATATATCAAGACGCTTAATTGGACTTTCACAAAGCACATACCTTGATAAAGTTTTGAAGAAGTTCAAAATGGATCAAGCTAAGAAAGGGTTCTTGCCTATGTTACAAGGTGTGAAATTGAGTAAGACTCAATGCCCGACCACTGAAGAAGATAGAGAGAAAATGAAAAGTGTTCCCTATGCTTCAGCCATAGGATCTATCATGTATGCAATGATGTGTACCAGACCTGATGTGTGCCTTGCTATTAGCTTAGCAGGGAGGTATCAAAGTAATCCAGGAGTGGATCACTGGACAACGGTCAAGAACATCCTGAAATACCTGAAAAGGACTAAGGATATGTTTCTCGTTTATGGAGGTGACAAAGAGCTCGTCGTAAATGGTTACATTGATGCAAGATTTGACACTGATCCGGACGATTCTAAATCGCAAACCGGATACGTGTTTATATTGAACGGTGGAGCTGTTAGTTGGAGCAATTCTAAACAAAGCGTCGTGGCAGGATCTACGTGTGAAGCGGAGTACATAACTGCTTTGGAAGCAGCAAATGAAGGAGTCTTGATGAAGGAGTTCATATCCGATCTAGGTGTCATACCTAGTGCATCGGGTCCAATGAAAATCTTTTGTGACAATACTGGTGCAATTGCCTTGGCAAAGGAATCCAGATTTCACAAGAGAACCAAGCACATCAACAGACGCTTCAATTCCATCCGGGATCAAGTCCAGGTGGGAGACATAGAGATATGCAAGATACATACGGTTCTGAATGTTGCAGACCCGCTGACTAAGCCTCTTCCACGAGCAAAACATGATCAGCACCAAGACTCCATGGGTGTTAGAATCATTACTGTGTAATCTAGACTATTGACTCTAGTGCAAGTGGGAGACTGAAGGAAATATGCCCTAGAGGCAATAATAAAGTTATTATTTATTTCCTTATTTCATGATAAATATTTATTATTCATGCTAGAATTGTATTAACCGGAAATATAATACATGTGTGAATACATAGACAAACATAGTGTCACTAGTATGCCTCTACTTGACTAGCTCATTGATCAAAGATGGTTAAGTTTCCTAGCCACAGACATGAGTTGTTATTTGATCAACGGGATCACATCATTAGGAGAATGATGTGATTGACTTGAGCCATTTCGTTAGCTTAGCACTTGATCGTTTTTAGTTTACTGCTATTGCTTTCTTCATGACTTATACATGTTCCTATGACTATGAGATTATGCAACTCCCGAATACTGGAGGAACACTTTGTGTGCTACCAAACGTCACAACGTAACTGGGTAATTATAAAGGTGCTCTACAGGTGTCTCCGATGGTGTTCGTGGAGTTGGCATAGATCAAGAATAGGATTTGTCACTCCGATTGTCGGAGAGGTATCTCTGGGCCCTCTCGGTAATGCACATCACTATAAGCCTTGCAAGCAATGTGGCTAATGAGTTAGTTGCTGGGTGTTGCATTACGGAACGAGTAAATAGACTTGCCGGTAACGAGATTGAACTAGGTATTGAGATACCGACGATCGAATCTCGGGCAAGTAACATATCGATGACAAAGGGAACAACGTATGTTGTTATGTGATTTGACTGATAAAGATCTTCATAGAATATGTAGGAACCAATATGAGCATCTAGGTTCCGCTATTGGTTATCGACCGGAGACGTGTCTCGGTCATGTCTACATAGTTCTCGAACCCGTAGGGTCCGCACGCTTAAAGTTCTGTGACGATAGGTATTATGAGTTTTTGTGTTTTTATGTAATGAAGGTAGTTCGGAGTCTCGGATATGATCACGGACATGACGAGGAGTCTCGAAATGGTCGAGACATAAAGATCAATATATTGGATGACTATGTTTGGATACCAGAAAGGTTTCAGGAGGTTTCGGACATTTACCGGAGTACCGGGGGGTTACCGGAACCCCCTGGGGAGTATATTGGGCCTAATGGGCCTTAGTGGGAGAAGACGAGGTGCAGCCAAGGGCAGTCGTGCGCCCCTCCCCCTCTAGTCCGAATTGGACAAGGAGGGGGGGCGGCGCCCCCCTTTCCTTCTCTCTTCTCTCCCTTCCTTCTCCTCTCCTACTCCAACTAGGAAAAGAGGGAGTCCTACTCTCGGTGGGAGTAGGACTCCCCCCTTGGCGCGCCCTCCTCCTTGGCAGACCGCCTCCCCCTAGATCCTTTTATATACGGGGGTAGGAGGGCACCCCATAGACACAACAATTGATCTGTTGATCTCTTAGCCATGTGCGGTGCCCCCCTCCACCATAATCCACCTCGGTTATATTGTAGCGGTGCTTAGGAGAAGCCCTGCGTCGGTAGCTTCATCAACATCGTCACCATGCCGTCGTACTGACGAAACTCTTCCCCGAGCTCTACTGGATCGTGAGTTCGCGGGACGTCACCGAGCTGAACGTGTGCTGAACACGGAGGTGCCGTACGTTCGGGGATGAGGATCGGTCAATCATGAAGACGTACGACTACATCAACCGTGTTGTCATAACGCTTCCACTTAACGGTCTACGAGGCTACGTAGACGACACTCCCCCTCTCGTTGCTATGCATCACCATGATCTTGCATGTGCGTAGAATTTTTTTGAAATTATTATGTTCCCCAACATGTGGAAGGTGTTTCAAGAACTAGGGATGTCTCTGCTTGTTTGGTGGCAGCTATTTGTTTCTGTTTGTCTTTTTCTGCAGCTCGTGTAGCATGGGATACCTTGTTTGTAGAATTTTCCGCTGGACTTTGACCTTCTATTGCACCATCAGTACCAGCAGAATCTGCAGGATTCTTCCGGTTCCCATTCCCTGCCATTCTGTGTTTCTTCCTCTTTCTCTGTGCCATGTTAAGTCAAGCCGACAAGAAAAATGAATAACAATTTAGTTCTTCAGAACAAATTGATGCGTGATACAGATGAACTGAACTTTGATGTTAGACAACCACATGATAGGAGGATGTAATATGTACGAAAAACAGGACGAAAGAGATAACGAGAACTATGATGTGTAAACTAAGCAGAAGACATTTCACTAAATTAGAAGCAATGCAATGGAAGGTAGACACCATATTAAAGATGCAACAAATATAGCTCTGCCATGTTAACAGTGTCTCATCATAAATGGCATTTAAACAAATGTGAAGCAGTACAAGAAATAAATCATATGCAAGATGCAAACAACATCACACTACCAAGTTAGAGGTCTCTCGTCATTAGTGACATTGCATATTCACAGCTTATGATGTGTAAACTAAGGATAAGGCATTTCAGCAAATTAGAAGCAATGAAAGTTAGGCACCATATGAAAGATGCAACGAATATCACTCTACCAAGTTAAAACTGTCTAGTCATAAGTGCCATTTCAACAAATTAGTAGTACAAGCTAGAAAAGAATGCGAGATGTAACCTATATCACACTCCAAAGTCAAACGTGTCTTATGATAAGTGATTGTTGCAGGTTACACAACAATAGTAATTTGATGTAAGAACATGGTGTGATAGACAGATATTGTATGTTCTAGAAACATGAACACGTGTCTTATTCAAGTATAATGTGTAAAGTAATCAGATGGAATTCAATAAAATTAGAAGCAATACAAGCTAGACATCACACATAACATGCAACCACATATAACAGTGCCAAGTTAGAGGGAGCACCGGTGATGGTGCACTAGGGGAGATGTGCTCATCATAAACATAGCTATGTTGAGTGTCTATGGATGTGTTGTCTTGGAAATCATCTTGGGGGGATGGAGGAGTAGAAACTATAGAGGCCCTCCGTTTGGAAGGAGCACCTTTATCCGCTGCCTTGCTAACTTCCTTCCGCTTTATTGATTTTGAATTGTCAAGTAAAACCGACAAGAAAAAGCAATAAAATTCTCTCTTCAGAACTCATTGATGCATGATACTGACAATCACTACTTTGATGTAAGGAAAACACATGATACCAGGATGGAATATGTACGAAAAACAGGACGACATGGCATGTTCACAACTGTTTGTGTAAACTAAGCAGAAACCATTCCAACAAATAAGAAGCAACACAAGCTAGACACCACATGAAAGATGCAACCAATATGACTCTGCCAAGTTAAAAGCTCCCATCATAAATGGAATTTCAACAAATTAGAAGCAGCGCATGCTATAAATCATATGAAAGATGCAACTAATATCGCACTGCATATACTAAAGGTGTCTCGTCATATTGATTGATGCGGGATACAAAAAAAGTTTTATGTAAGGACATGCTTAATATATAGATGTAGTATGTACTAAATACAGGAAGACATGTCACATTAACAGGTATAATGTATAAGCTAAGAAGAATAGCACATGCAGTTTAACCAGATTGGAAGAATTACAATCTAGACACCATATGCAACATGCAACCACATATCACGCTACCAAGTTAGAGCAAGCACCTGTGATGCTAGTGTAGGGGAAATGCGGTAATCAACTACAGAGCTATGTTCACTCTCTTCATCTAGCCTTGCTGTTTCTTGAGAATCATGTCGGGAGGCTGACGCTGCATTCTTTAAATGAGGAGTAGTCCACTTGCCTGACTGCCTCATCATAAGTGATTGATGAGGGATACACAAGAACATTAGTTTGATGTAAGAACATGGTTAATACACAGATGTACTAGTATGTACCAAAAACAAAAAGGCATGTCAGATTCAAAGGTATAATGTGTAAGCTAAGTAGATGCAATGTAACCAAACTGTAAGCAATACAAGCTAGACATCCGGCTGGAGTGGTGAGCATGATCATCTAGGACTTGAGAGCCTGGTGGGAGGTGGGCTGCTTCACCACCATCACGGCTTTTTAGTTGGCTTCCAGGTGATGCCTATCTTTGCTGGGCTTGTCACTGGCTCGACCAGTGCCCTGACTAGCTATTTGTCTTCTGGTGCTCACGGGATGGTGGTTCATGTAAAAAATATCCTTCCTTATCTTAATAAAGACCGACTTCGGCCTTTCGAATACAAGCTAGACACCATATGGAACATGCAACCACATAAGACACCACGAAGTTAAAGCAAGCACCTGGGATGGTGGTTCATTGCGAGCGAGGCCATCAACTCCAGAGCTACGTTTACCGTCTCCATCTGCTGACACTGCACCCTTTATAGCGCTGTAACGTGCCGTGCTTACCCGCGTAGAAAGCTGGAGCAACTACTCTCTTTTCTTTTCTGCTTCTCTCGAGGCAGACTCTGAAATACCCTTGCATAAAAACACAATAGTGAGAGTATGGGTGAAGTGTGTGCAGAACTAGTGCACTATAAAGTAGCAAATAGCAGGTGGCTAAAAATAAATGACAGGAGACATATGATAGCTCTACAACATTGCATGGCAAACAAAATTAGATTCTACTCCGTATGATTTTGTAATATATGAGCATAGGAAATGCAGGTACTCCTCCAGCACACCACCACATGTGGTCATATAAGATAATAGTCAACTGAAAATAAATAGGTCAGTCGATTTTTTTAATGAACCGTCCGATCTATAAGGAATGGGCAGATGGCCTTCGTCTACCTCCCGCCAGTCACTATTGGCGATCTTTCTCGAACCGCCAGCGACCATCGGCCCTGACCCCTGCCTCCGCCGCCCCGCCCTCCCCTCGACCTCACACCACCGCCGTGCTTGGTAGTGCCCCCAGGCCATCCCTTTGATCCTGGCCGACCTCCAGATCGGATGCCAGTAGCTCTAGGCCCCACACGCCCCTAAGATAAACACCGAGGCGCTGCTTCCCCGGCATAATAGGCAGACTAGCGCCTGTTACACCGGGGAATGCTTCCGTTAATTGGGAATCAACTGACGAGGAATTGAAATTCAGGGGGGCGACGGACCTCTAGCTAAGGTGAAATAGTATATGAGGAGAAACCTTGTGCATCGCGAGTTACTAGGAACATCTAGTATCAAGAAGAAGCGATCAACTAGTGTTTTCTATGGGATGAATACCGTGCAAGCAGACATGTAAGATTTGCACGAATAAGGGAAGAGGAGTACCCTTATCGGCTGCCAGTGTGGTATCCTCCATATGTCGCGGTGATCTTATTTTTTCTCCTGGGGGAATCGATGTTTTGGAGAATCGTGGATCCTTGGACAAACCCATGGCAAAATTGTTGACTGTGTTGCCGTGGACGTATATCGGCGGAGGGGAAGCAGATCCAAGGCGACGAAGGATGACATAGTAGGAACAACTCCGATGTGGTGGAGGGTGGCGAAGTTGGAGCGGTAGCGGTGAGGCGCAAGACGGCGTGTTGAACTGGCTCGGGTACGGACGGTTCGGCCTCGTCTTCAACTACTATCCGTGGAGGGCATTGTGGTTGAGGTTGCGGTGGACGACGACGTCGGGGCATCGGCTCCGGCGTGATGTAGGAGGGCGGCGGTTGATGGGTGGGATGGGGTGGCGGATAGAGGACACCGGGGTTTCGCGGCTAGTGGAGAGGTAGTTTTTGCACCCATGGAGTACGAATGGGGAATCAGATGGGTGGGCAGGGGGGAGGGGGGAGAACCATGTTTTGGTTTGGGACATGCTTGTTTTTGGCTTTTTTGAACAGAAGATGGGACACACTTGTTTGTAATTTGGGGAAAGTACAAACTTTGCCCCCTCTTAAATTTTGGACCTACTACGGGTCGGGGGTAGGATGGTAATCCCAAGTGTCCCAAATAGTGGGTGGGAGCAATTTCGGCCGTGCACATGTGTGCTTAGGTGACCATTGTGTATGAATGTTTTTCGGAGGCAGTTGCGTGGCGTCTAGATGAAGCTACAAACCTACCCCGGTTTAGACCTTTGGACGTCGGGTCGGTAGGTTTCACGGCTCAGAGTTATTAGAAAAGTAATTTCCTTGTACTACCAAACATTGGTCTCACGCGGTTTCGGGCGAGTAGAGGCTCTTTTGGCGCTTCGTTCGAAATTTTGAAACACAAGCATTCACGTTTAGAGTACTCTTGAACTTTGAGGATTGACCTAAATAGACAATGTTAAATTTGACCTTGTATGTTTGAAGACCTCATTAAATTATCCGCTTCTTTTTGAAATTTTGACACTTGAAAATCCTATAACTACGATTACTTTGGAATGGAGGAGCTAAATTTGAATCTGTTTTGTACACGACTACATATGCTATTATGTACAAAATCAGAGCAAAGATTGGTGCCCCCATAATTTAGGTATGATTTACAAATGCAATGATATCAAATTCAAATAATTGAATGGACTTCATGTTGAATTCAATTTTTTAAACCACCTTAAGTTGAATTCAAGTGTATGCTAGTTCATAGGTAGCTGTTTATAATGTTCATTGTGTAACTTTCGTATGTGTAATGTGCTTTACACACACAATATGAACTATACGCATGTTTATATTTGATTGCTAAAGCAATGCATTGTCTGGAGTTCAAAATACTAACTATGTGGATCAGTTGTGTCGAATAATAACATAGACATGCTCAAATTCGATAGAATCTAGATGTCTGATGGATCAATGACCGTTCCTTACGCGAATTGCAAATATCATGATCCCATCCTAATATTTGGATACAATTTATATCTTTAATCAATGTTTACAACAACCTTTTACGTGTAGTTTAACTCTCCATCGGTGGTCTCTCACACATGCTCACACACTCTCTCCTGAGGTGTCTTTCTCGCACACATGCTCTCGATATAACCCTCCCTCCCTCTCATAACCATTTACGACTGTTTTCACTAACCTTTATCACAAGCACTCTTCCTCTCGCAAGCATACACACGCACAATCCCCATCGACCCTTTCTATATACATAGACCTACCTACGTGTCTCCTGTACATACATTATGTTTAGGCCTGTCTCTCACGCATTGTCTCACACCTCTCTTCCTAATCGACGAGTATGATTCTAGCAGAGCATTCTGTAGGATGCCCCTTAAAGTTAGGTTGGATGAATAGTAATATCAGAGATAAAGGGGTTACCTTAGTCCGAGAACCTAGGGTTACAAATCCTAGCCGGCTTTGTCAGTGGACACAGAGTCCTTCACAATTATGCTATCTTTGTCTTGTACGACTAGTTATCCACGAGTCTCCCTAAATGCGTCACGGGCCGACCAATGTGGCACAGGATGGAACCGAACGAAGGGCCTCACCTCGACCCACCGGACGTCACACGGTGACACACCCTCTGCCCCCACGTCTCGTTATCTTCTCACACCCATACATACTAACATAGACACCACACACAAAAATATTCTCCTGGTGCCTCTATCCACCCCCCTTGCATATACACACTCAAGGGAATCTCTCGCCGTGACGTCATATTCGTCTCTCTCTAGATCACTCTCATTTCTCGTGCTATCTCTCCCACGCCCCCCGCCGGCCCCTCCATCCATGCCTCTCTCGAATACGTAATACAGACACATACCTCTCTAGGCCCTGCCAAATGCATCAACTGCACATTCACACATGTTACATCACGTACCCCATTGATCTAAAAATCCCTCTCTTCACGTTTATTTCACATACAACATTCCTTTTGAATAAAGTGTGGCCAAAAAGTTATTTTAGAATTTCTACATATATACAACATTACAAAGTTATATGGAGGAGTATGAATGCTAATTTGCATTGCATGGTGCCCACAATGACATTTATTCCGCACTGTGAATTTGTATATTTTTATACTATATATAAAGTTAGTCATAATAAAGATAAATGAAGAGCATCTCTCTCTCCATCGCATACCCCCCTTTACGCCCCTTTCACGTACGCACACAAACTATCTCCAGGTCCTCTAAAAGTAAGCCCCCAGCACATTCACGCATGTTTCATCTTTCTCTCGCGATATATACAGTGATGATCATTGTGTTTGAAGTGAAAGCACGATACATACATTGGACTTCATAATCCACTCATTACGGTAACCATTTACGTTTCGTGGTTATTATACAGTCACGGGCTCACCGTACAACTCTGTATTTGCTCAAGTCACGACTAGTTGACCAGTTAAATGCTCCACATGGCACCTCTAGTGTTGCATCACATTATCCCACTACCATCGGGCCCACCTGTTGGCTTGTATCTACTCTACATGTACACTCTTATAAAATATAAAATACACTCTTATAAAAATAGAGTTGGTGATGATGGTGTGCCTGCCATCCTGCAATATAGGCCGTCCGATTTATATCTAACGGATAGGAAAGAAACTATGACAATTTTGCAAAAAGGTACCCACACACCTCTCCACATTTGCAAATAATGCCTTCCCTCGTTCATCCTTTTCTCTCATAAGATAAACTAGTCATACAAATGCATCTTGATGTTACGTGCAACGCACGGGCATCTTTCTAGTAAGAATGAAAACAAACAACAAAAAAATATTGGACGGTGGTTCGAAGTCATGACCACGAGCACAGCGGACAAGCTGGCCTTGTATTGGTATGATGAGCCGTCTGTTTTAACACATAGGAGCTGGTGTGGTGATTATACACACACGCACGCATGCACACGAACTACATGCATGCAACACTCACACGAACACATGCACCCACACACGCACACAACACTCACACGTACACACGCAGCCACGCACGCACGCAACACTCACACGCACACATGCACGCACGCATGCATGCACACACCAGTACACCACATGACCAAGACACACTCTCACGCTCAAGTGCTCAACCTACACGTGCATGCGCACACATCAGGCCCTGACGAACACATACACAACCAGGTGATTCCCGCGCACGGGTTGGAGTCTTGTCGCGCCTGTGTAAATTTGTGTTTATCTGACCTTTTCCCTATGTGAACTGACTGGTGGGACCCACAAGGAACATGGTCAATTTAACTAGTCAACATGGTGCCATGCAGACTATTTGGCCGGTCAACAGAGTGCAATCCGATGCTAAACCGCGAGCAAGTGATCATATAATCACCGCAAAATGTATATAGTGACCGTAATCAGCTTATTCTGAAGTTCGGTGAACGTATTACGCTTTTCTCTCTGCAGGCCCTCCAAAACTACATCTCTACATGTTCTCGCATGTTACATCTAACAACTATGCAATACAGTATTATTACTACACTCTAACACAATAAATCGTATGTGTTTTTAGTTTTACTAGATATCATATTGTTACTTAATTATTCAGTTTGCATACAATAAAATTGCCTTTGAAATGTATGGCCAGTATCATATACCGCACGGGAAAAATAGCGCCCTTTCCTGTTTAATCGGGTGTGTATCGATGGATTGTGCGAAATAGCAAAACTATAGTACTATACAATAGAAGTGACAGTTCACTGGGCCGTCGTGTCGTGTACTCCTCCGTCGTAAGAGTGGAGCGCTCGCTTTCATAAATCTTCTATTCCCTTTCGCCGACACGTGGGACACCAAGCTACCGGGTCCACGTGCCATACCGGAATACAGTGTAGAGCAGCCGGGGTGAAGCACCCAGTCATGGCGCCGGCGTACTAATGAGCAATGAGGCTCAAATCACAAAGCTGCACCTTTCCTGCAGTTAATTTGGAGGATTGAAGTAATAATGCTAAAAAAGAAGTTGGAGGGACAAAGCAACCATCATTTCACTCGTTGCTAAATCTGCTTCTCCCTCATCTTGTTCAAGTTAACCACGTGTTGCTTCTGCCGTTGTTCTGCCTCATGTGGGACACGGATTGGCTTGGTAAAGCACTGACACGTGGGACCGCATGTTAGCAAACCGCCAGGACAACGTCCTCTAAAAATAAGAAACCTCCCTCGCCATCCGTGCGGCAAAACACCTCCTTTTTACTAATCTTGATTCTATAATTTTTTAGATTAATATAACTGAGATTTGTATAGATAGCACACAGGAGCAAAACCAAGTGGTACGGTTAAGGGCATCCACAATGTGTAGCCAAATGTGAAAATAGCTTTTGGCATCATGGGAACCATTGTGGGTGGTGTTGCCAAAGCCAAAAGGATGGAACCGAAGCTCCCTGATTGATTGATTGATTGAAGGAATAGAAAAATTCAACGCCTCTCCTCTTTCTCCCGTGCTTAGACGCACATACAGTATAGAGTATAGTGTCTACTCCCCTATCCCTTCTATCACAAATCACAAAGCAGTGAGGCGTCAAATCACAAAGCACGGACGAAGCAACCATCATTTCACTCTTCGCTGACTCCGCTTCTCCATCGTCTTCTTCGAGAAACCATCTCACCGCACTAAGCTGGATGGACGACGCTATTGTGTACGAGTAGTACTAGTACATTTACGCGTCCTTTGGTTCAACGGACTTCCTGGATACAAATAAGGCGGTTGTCTCGGCTTGTAGGCGGCACTTGCGAACGACTTACCGTGGTCTCCCTCAATGGTGTTCTCCGCCGAACGCACTTTGCCAAACCACAACGTTCGAGATATCATCGACGTCACCGCAATGGGGAAGGAAGTCAAATATAGTTACTACCTCCATTTTTTGTACACAAGGCCAATATATCAAAATTATAATTTGCAAAAGGCCACTAACAGTAATCGAGGCAAAATTGATGGGGTTTGCCTCGTACTAGCAACCAAGGACATTAATATCCCCTGCATACATGCGGAAGTGAGAAGGTTGGTTTGCATGGCGCTGCATTAATCAAGCGATGAGGAGTGAGATGGTTAGCTCTTTGGGCTTTGGAGAAACAAATACGCATTAATTGACACATGAAACGAGGATTTGTATCGATTAATCCCATGAAGGAAAACCCCACCTTTATTTTTTAACACTAGTACTCCTAGTACGTAGTACGTACTTATCCTGTTTGGGTCTAGGCCTTGCATTGCCGTACTTCACCACACATTTTTGCCAAGCTTGCCGAAAGTTTTAAAAATGAAAAGGAGGTACACTTGCGCATGACTGTCGCGGTCGCTCGCACCCTCACACGATCGCTCCTGCACACCGCAAACCCAACCAAGGGAACGCACCCTCACTGACACATGTTGTCGCATGTGAACAAACCAAACTCAGCCATCCTACCGCTGACACATAATTTTTGTTCATAGAGTATGTTTATCCAACCGCATGTTGGGGAGTATCCGTACGGCCCGTGCAGTGGTGTGTATGGGAAGAAGAAGAGGTGAGGAAGAAGGGTTAGGGGACGTAGGATATTCATCCAACCGCGTGAAATGGTAGACTAACCCAAGTCAGGCGACTTGCATAACAATATATGTTTTTACACAGCAAAAGATCCATAAAAACAACAACATAAAGAAAAACTATCACTGCTCGCGGAACGAGACATACTCGTCGTCTTTGTCTGCCGACGCGAACTAGCCGTAGTTGCCGACGTGTGTCTCCGCACCGTGGTTGTCCTCGACTTCCAGCTACTCATTCACGCGGAGCGTGCGGACGCTCTGCACGGACGAGAGCACCGCCCGGTTCAAGTCGAGGACGTCCGGTTCCGCCTATAGGAGGGCCTCGATGGCAGCGGCATCCACGCTCTCCGCGTCAAGTCGAGCCTCCACCGTCCGGTTCAAGTCCAGGACGTCCGGTTCCGCCTGCAGGAGGGCCTCGATGAGAGTGGCATCCGCGCGCTCCGCGTCGAGTTGAGCCTCTACCGCCCGGTTCAAGTCCAGGACGTCCGGTTCCGCCTGCTGGAGGGCCTTGATGGCAGTGGCATCCACGCGCTCCGCCTCAAGTTGAGCCTCCACCGCCAGGTTCACCTCCACGACATCGGGTTTCACCTGCAGGAGAGCCTCGATGGTAGCGGCATGCGTGCGCTCCGCGTCGAGTTGTGCCTCTGCCTCCCGATCCTCCTTTAGTATCGCCAGGTTGAACCGCTGGTCCGCCTGCACCATGGGGGACTCGAACGCTGGCACGAAGTTGACGTCCATTGATACGTCTCCGTCATATCTACTTTTCCAAACACTTTTGCCCTTGTTTTGGACTCTAACTTGCATGATTGGAATGGAACTAACCCGGACTGATGCTGTTTTCAGCAGAATTGCCATGGTGTTATTTATGTGCAGAAACAAAAGTTCTCGGAATGACCTGAAACTTCACGGAACGTCTATTTGGAAATAATAAAAAATCCTTGCAAAAGATGAAGACCAGGGGGCCCACCACCTGTCCACGAGGGTGGGGGGCGCGCCTGCCCCCTACCTCATGGCCCCCCTGGAGCTCCTCCGAACTCAACTCCAACTCTATATATTTGGTTTCAGAGAGAAGATACGAAGCCGCCGCTAAGCCCTAAAACCTCTCGGGAGGACCGATCCGGAGTCCGTTCGGGCCTCCAGAGAGGGGAATCCGTCGCCATCGTCATCATCAACCATCCTCCATCACCAATTTCATGATGCTCACCGTTGTGCGTGAGTAATTCCATCGTAGGCTTGCTGGACGGTGATGGGTTGGATGAGATTTATCATGTAATCGAGTTAGTTTTGTTAGGGTTTGATCCCTAGTATCCACTTTGTTCTGAGATTGATGTTGCTATGACTTTGCTATGCTTAATGCTTGTCACTAGGGCCTGAGTGCCATGATTTCAGATCCGAACCTATTATGTTTTCATCAATATATGAGAGTTCTTGATCCTATCTTGCAAGTCTATAGTCACCTATTATGTGTTATGATCCGTTAACCCCGAAGTGACAATAATCGGGATACTTACCGGTGATGACCGTAGTTTAAGGAGTTCATGTATTCACTATGTGTTAATGCTTTGGTCCGGTACTCTATTAAAAGGAGGCCTTAATATCCCTTAGTTTCCGCTAGGACCCCGCTGCCACGGGAGGGTAGGACAAAAGATGTCATGCAAGTTATTTTCCATAAGCACGTATGACTATATTCGGAATACATGCCTACATTACATTGATGAATTGGAGCTAGTTCTGTGTCACCCTAGGTTATGACTGTTACATGATGAACCGCATCCGGCATAATTCTCTATCACAGATCCATTGCCTCCGAGCTTTCCATATATTGTTCTTGATAAGGATTATGAATTCTTTGTTGATCCTGATATAAATTGGTTGAATATGATCCTTTTTAATGGCCATGAATCTGAAACTGTTGTGGCACATCTTACTAAATTAAATGATATAGCCACCCTGTTCACTAATGATGAGAAATCTCGCTACCTTTATATCCTTAAAATATTTCCGTTCTCATTAAAGGGTGATGCTAAGATATGGTTTAATTCTCTGGATCCTGGTTGTGTGCATAGTCCCTAGGATATGATTTATTACTTCTCTGCTTAATATTTCCCCGCTCATAAGAAACAAGCTACTTTGAGGGATATATATATATATATATATAATTTTGTGCAAATTGAAGAAGAGTCTCTCCCACAAGCTTGGGGGAGGCTTCTCAAGTTACTTAATGCTTTGCCTGATCATCCTCTTAAGAAAAATGAAATACTTGATATCTTTTATAATGGACTAACCGATGCTTCTATAGATTACCTGGATAGTTGTGCTGGTTCTGTTTTTAGGGAAAGAACACCAGATGAAGCTAAAATTCTATTGAATAATATGTTGACAAATGAAAATAATTGGACACTTCCTGAGCCAGCTCCTGAGCCTATTCCTAAACCAACTCTGAAGAAAAGAGGCGTTCTATTTCCCAGTCCTAAACATATGCAGAGGCAAAGAAATCTATGAAAGAAAAAGGTACTAAAGCTGAAGATGTTAAGAATTTACCTCCTATTGAAGAAATACATGGTCTTAATTTACTACCTGTTGAAGAAACATATGATCTTAATCCATTACCTATTGAAGAAATACATGGTCTTGATAACCCGACACAGGTAGTAAAGGTAAATTCTCTCTATAGATATGATAAAGCTGAAATCCCTCTTACTAAGTTTGCTAGCCAATGCTTAGATGAGTTTGATAATTTTATGGTGAAGCAAGAAGATTTTAATGCTTATTTTGGTAGACAATTGAAATACAATTCAAATATGCTTGAACACTTGGGTGATTATATGGCTAATGTCAAAGGTGAACTTAAACTTATTAGTAAACATGCTTCTATGGTTACCACTCAAGTAAAATACTTAAAGCTCAGAATGATTTGCTCAACGAACTAAATAATAAAAATGATTATGCTGTTAGAGTGGCTACTAGAACTAGTAGAATGACTCAGGAACCTCTGTATCTTGAAGGCCACCCTAAGAGAATTGAGCAAGATTCTCAGAGAAATAATATAGATGCACCTAGTCCTTCTAAAAGGAATAAAAAGAAAAATGATAGGACTTTGCATGCTTCTAGTGAACCTATTACCGAAACACATGAGAATCCAAATGATATTTCTATTTATGATGCTAAAACACAATCTGGTAATGAACCTGAAGCTAGTGATAATGTTAATGATAATGTTCATGATGATGCTCAACCTAGTAATAATAATGATATATAAATTGAACCTACTGTTGATCATGATAACCCACAATCGAAGAATCAACGTTATGATAAGAAAGACTGTGTTGCTAGGAAACACGGTAAAGAAAGAGAACCATGGGTTCAGAAACCCATTCCCTTTCCTCCCAAACCATCCAAGAAAAAGGATGATGAGAATTTTGAGCTCTTTGCTAAAATGATTAGACCTATCTTTTTGCGCATGCGATTAACTAATATGCTTAAAATGAATCCTTATGCTAAGTACATGAAAGAAATTGTTACAAATAAGAGAAAGATACCGGAAGCTGAAATTTCCACCATGCTTGCTAATTATACTTTTAAGGGTGGAATACCAAAGAAACTTGGAGATCCAGGAGTACCCACCATACCATGCTCCATTAAAAGAAACTATGTTAAAACTGCGTTATGTGATCTTGGAGCTGGTGTTAGTGTTATGCCTCTCTCTTCATATCGTAGACTTGATTTGAATAAGTTGACACCTACTGAAATATCTTTGCAAGTGGCTGATAAATCAACTGCTATACCTGTCGGTATTTGTGAGGATGTGCCTGTTGTAGTTGCAAATGTTACTATTTTAACGGACTTTGTTATTCTTGATATTCCCGAGGATGATAGTATGTCTATTATTCTTGGAAGACCCTTTTTGAATACTTCAGGGGCTGTTATTGATTGCACTAAAGGCAATGTCACTTTTCATGTTAATGGTAATGAGCATATGGTACACTTTCCGAGGAAACAATCTCAAGTTCATAGTATCAACTCTATCGGAAAAATTCCATCAATTATATTTGGAGGTTTTGAATTTCCTCTTCCTACCGTCAAGAAGAAATGTGATATTCTTATTATTGGGGATGTGCATATCCCCGTTGAGGTAACATAGTGTTATTCGAAATTTCTCCGGTTCCATGTTATTCAGAATGAGTTCGTTAAGAAGACTTGATCAACCTTGTTAGTGGATTCCTTTTGATGATCATGACATGGATGAAGTTAGAAAACACAACTCTCTCTATCCTCCTTTTACTTTCTGTTATTTATACTAAATAAAATAAAAATATTATTTTTCTATCTGTTATCTGAATTATCCGTGCAATATAAAATACCCCGAAAATAAAAGTTCTCCAAATGCCCTGAAATTTAAATATGATTTTTTTCTGGAATATTTAAGAATATTTGGCACCGAGAACGTAGCTGGGGGGCATCCACCTGGCCACGAGGGTGGAGGGCGCGCCCTACCCCCTGGGCGCGCCCCCTGCCTCGTGGGCCCACGGTGGCCCTCCTCCACTTATTCCTGCACCCACACACTTCTTCTTCCTCCTACAAACACGAATATCCAGCTCAAACCCGAGTCCAAGCTCATTTTGCTGCCATTTTCGATCTCCTTGCTCAAAGCACCTCTCACAAACACTACTAGGAAAAGGGCTATAGCTAATATGGACATTAATGGCATACCATGTATGTGGTGCGCCACTGCTATATAGCAGTGGCGCACCACATACAGGTGCGCCATTAGTGTCCTCATTACTAATGGCGCACTAGACAAACGGTGCGCCATTACTAGCAAATTTCATTTTTTTATTTTTCCAAAACTATTAATGGCGCACCAGGGCACAGTGCGCCATTAATAGTTTTAACTAGTAATGGCGCACCACACGCTCGGTGCGCCACTACTTACAAATTTTTTTATACTTTTTTTTTCAAAAGTAGTAATGGCGCACCCGGGCGAAGTGCGCCGGCAGCACACCCATGGTCTGCCACTACTGAGATTTTTTTTTTGCAAAACTAGTAATGGCGCACCTAACCAGGGTTACTAATGGCGCATTTGTAAGTGGTGCGCCATTAGTAACCTGAGACCAGCTAGATATTTTGGACAGCCACCTACCACACTCACTTTGCCCACTTCATTCTCTCCTCCTCCTCGTCCTCCAAGCTTGTCTCGGCTGCCTCCTCCTCCTCACCTCATTTGCACCATAGATTCACCCAAATTAAGTGGTTAAATTACCTTTTTTTGATAGGTAAGTAAGGGGAAAGATTTCTTTATGTTGTAGATCTACTTTTTTCTCCCTCCAACAACATGCACATGCACTTTTATGGCCTAGCTAGATCTACGTATGTTTGTGGTGTTGCATATATGTTTGTGTTTGCAGGTACCGGTATTTGAAATGCGATAGTTGCCAATATTTTTTCGGAATGTTGATTCGTTTCTGTCTCGACGAGAATTTGGCACTATGCATTCTTTTTGGTCCTATTTTTAGGCAAAGTCATGCCAAATTTTTTCTTGGTTCTAAAATATCGTTTTGCTCTACCCCGCAGGAGACCATGGTTCTCATGATGACCGAAGGCATCGTGAATAGGTTTTTGAGATCCGCGAAGGCCGAGATGCTTCAAAAGAACGAGACAGAGATAAGATGTCCGTGTCGAAGATGCAAGCTGAAGAGCCTTATTGCGGATCCGGACTACGGGCAGGTGCGGGATTACCTGCTCTTGCATGGTTTCATGGATGGCTATCGGTGGCAAGGTGATGAAGATGACTATGAAGTCGTCCATGGGGGCGGGCAAGAAATGAGGAAGGGCAGCAAGACAACCACCGCGGCGAGGGTGGGCGAGAAGACGAAGAATCTCCAGGACATGTTCACGACGGTGATGCCGGACATGATAATGAGGAAGATCAAGACGAAGGGCATGATCATGAAGATGAAGATGCTGGAGTAGACGACGATGGACCATCGATGGGCTGGGTGCATGACCCTCATATTCAAGAGCTGCTTCTCAAGCAGACTGATAACGCAAGAGCTGCCGCCCGAGAGAAAGCCAAGCTGGATCAACTGGAGATAGACGCGGTTACTCCATTGTATGAAGGATGTAGGCCCGAGGATACCCGCCTGAAAGTAACGCTCATGGCTCTGGAGATGAAGGTAAAACACAAAATGACCAATGCATGCTTCGACGAGAACATGCCATTCTGGCACGAACGTCTTCCCAAGGGGAACAAGTGCCCGACTAGTTTTGAGGAGGCGAAGAAAATTGTGTGTCCTCTGGATTTACCGCATGTGAAATACCATGTGTGCATGAAAAATTGCATCATTTATTGGGACGAGCACGCGGAGTCTACCATATGTCTGGTGTGCAGCGTCACTCGATACAAGAAGAGGAAGAAAGCTCCTCGAAAAGTGGTGTGGTACTTTCCGATCACTCCTCGAATGCAGCGGTATTTCGCAGACCCTAAGCTAGCAAAGCTCATGCGTTGGCACGCGGATAGGGAGGAGAAGAAGCGAGAAGATGACAGAAATGATCCAGAGATAAATAAAAAAGATAAGATGCTGAGTCGCCCTAAGGATGCGAGCCAGTGGCAAGAATTTAACTTGAAACACCCAGAATTTGGGGACAATCCAAGGAACATCGTGCTTGGCGTGAGCACCGATGGAGTCAATCCGTTTGGCAGCCAGAGAAGCACACATAGCACGTGGCTTGTGTTTGTGTCGATGTACAACCTTCCCCCTGGTTGTGCATGAAGAGGAAGTATATTCACATGAGTATGCTAATTGAAGGGACGAAACAACCAGGGAATGACATCAATCTGTATCTGGGGCTGCTGAAAGAGGAGCTAGACATGCTGTCGAAAATGCCAGCCAATACGTGGGACGCCGCAGAGAAAGAATATTTCCCTATGAGAGCCGCACTGCTCACGACGGTGCACGACTATCTCGGTTACGGATATCTCGCGGGGCAGGTGGTCCACGGATTTTCTGGATGCGTCAGGTGCATGGATGACACAACGTATCTCCAGCTAGATAGAGATCCCGGATCTTCGAAAACTGTGTTGATGGGACGTCGAAGGTGGCTTCGCGACGATGACCCATGGAGAAAACGCAAGGATCTGTTCGATGGTGAAACCGAACCTCGAAGACACCCGCGTACGAGAAGCGGCGAGGAAATAGACGAGCTGTTGAAAAATTGGAAAGATTGCCCACTGTCGGGAAAGAAGCAAAAGGCGCCAGAGCCGGGAAAGAAGCGAAAGGTGCCAGATCCGCTGCTGAAGGTATGGAAAACGAGGTCTGTTTTTTGGGACTTGCCGTACTGGAAGATCCACCGTGTGCCTCACAGCCTTGATGTCATGCATATCACAAAGAACGTGTGCGAGAGTCTGCTTGGTACCCTGCTCAACATGCCAGAGAGGACCAAAGACGAGCCGAAAGCAAGGGCAGACTTGAAATCAATGGGCATCAGGGAGGAGCTTCACGCTAATGGTGATGATGATTGTCGGAGTAATGGTCCACGGGTAGGCTAACCCGAGGTCCATAACCTTTAAAGACATCGGGGCTGACTGCGCTGCTCAAGACAACAGACGAACAGTCGACTTCAGGAGGGCAGCTGGAGGAACAGCCGGCAGCCCATATGCGTCTGAGTCCTAGAGAAGAGATCAAGACCGGCCGACTCCGACTGGCGGCTTCCAGAGAAGCCGGCCACAAGGAGTCAGCCCACGACACCAGCAAAGCCCATGCCCTCATCAGGGGGATGGGACAGGGAGTGGAGACAGTAAAGCCCTCTGCCTCCCCTTTTCTAGGGGATGGCCGGGGCACAGTGCACTGTACCAGCGGAGATCTCCGTCTGGCACAGCACTGTTGCCATGCCATCCCTGACATCAGCAACAGTGGGCGGAGTCCTGTACCCACGACGGCCTGACGGTACGATCCACGGAAGAGGGGCCCTACCAGTCAGTGAGAGTCCGGAAGACGGCAAGGGTGCCACCAGTCAGACCCGTAGGGAGCCGGCCCGTGGAAGTCGGCCTGCCCCTCCCATGGGTCCCACGCGCCATTAACCAGACGAGACGGGGAGTGGCTACAGTAATCGCCTGCCAGGCGGCAGGACTCTAGCCACGACCCCATGACCAAGCCTGCGTCATTAGAGGCACGACTACAGTAATTAGCAGCCGACAGGACCTGCCAGCGGCGGGTGAGGTCTGTCGGCTCCATACCAGACCAGTCGGCTGGGCCCACCAATCGGCGGGCCCCAGCAGTCGGCAGGAGGGCCCGCAGGCGAAGAGACTGACAGCTGGGCCCCGCGTCCATACAGTTTACCCTTGTACCCCTAGGGGTGGGCTTATATAAACCCCCTAGGACACCCATGCAAAGGGTTCCGATTCATTAGAACTAGACCAGACCTTAGAGGAAGGAGAGAGTTAGCCCTGCCTCCTCCTACCCATAGATACAGCTCGAGGAGCGCCTCTGTACTCACTTTGCCTTAGTGATCATGCGGAGACCCCGCAGAGCATGAATAGGGGTGTTATCTTCTAGGAGAGCCCCGAACCTGGGTAAAGTACGCCGGCGTTCGTGTCTATGCCTCATCCCGTTTCCAGGCACCGGCGACGTTTTACTCGCCCCACCATAATAAGCCATCCATTGGCATATGTCGCACCCAACCCCTGACATTTGGCGCCCACCGTGGGGCTCGGTGCACCGTCGTCCGGAGACCTGTTCTGGACGGGAACCCTTTTTCTCCCTGGAGAGCGCAGTCAGCCCGGCACGCCAGACGGAGTCTGTGCCGACGTGCTGCATGGCGCTGAAATCGCCTGCGCAGCCAGTTGCCTCGCCAATCTTGTCGACGAGGTCCGCCTCTCCGATGAGCCCGTATCCGACGCAGGCATGGGCGGCCCCAAGAGCCTCCTTGCGGGCCTCCTTGATCAACTCCACGCCGCCAGCGAGCCAGCTGGGGACTTGGAGTCCGTAGGCTCCACCGATCCGATGTTGGTCGACTCCGACACCGCGTCGCTTGGCACGTTCCCCACCAATGTGGTGGTCTATAACGAACCGCTTCCTCGCGCGGAGAGCGGCGGAAGCACCGTCACGGAAGTGCTTGTCATTGATCATGATGAGCACTATGGCCGGGGTGATTATGACCCGCTCAATGCGGCGCTACAAGACCCGGCGGCGCCCATCCCCGAAGACACCGACACTGAAACACTGGAGGCGCGCCGCCTTCAGTTAGTCGAAGGCGCCAAAAAGCTGGCCAGCATGAGACGCCTGTCAGAAACCTACCAGCGCGAGATGGACCGTGCTATGGGTGGCATGCTGGCTGCGACTGGGCCCAGCCGCCTTGGCACGGTCCAGCAGCGCGGCGCAGCTATCGCCGATCTGTTCGGGGCGAATCGCCTCGTCTATGCCACGCCTGCGGAGAACATTCGAGCCGCCTAGGCGGCGGCGGACGAGCTGGACAGGTTCGAGGGCGAAGAGCGTCGCTTGATGATGGAGCGCATCCAGCGACTCCTTGATGCGACTGCTGAGCAGAACGAGGCCGGCTGCCACACTGATGCGCCGCGCCGACAGAATGACAACCTGCTTCCGTGCTGAGACTAAGGCGCAGAGTCTCGGACGCCAACTGGCGGCGTTCGCGAAAGAAAAGACAAGGAGCCGGCTGCCAGCCGCAGTCGGACTCGCATCACCATAGAGCGCGACCGAGATGGCCGCCCAAGAACAGTGGAACGACGGGAAGATTGTCCGCCTCCTCCCCCTCGAAGGGAAAGGCGAGTCTCCCTGCCGCCTGTTGATCACCCGACGCTCGGCGACCGCCTTGGCCGCCGAGAGGGAGTCCGAGAGAATGACGCCCGCCACCGGATCGACCGAATCCACCGATCCCTGGCGCTTGAAGAAGAAGGTGAGTTGGGTCCGCCGTGTTTCGGCCGCCGCATCCGAGACGAGCCCTCCCCCAAAGTGTTCACGCTCCCCAGAGATACACCCAAATACACCGGCTCCGTAAAGCCAGAAGACTAGCTGGTCGACAACTCCACGACCGTCAGCATAGCAAACGGCAACAAGCGTGTTGCCGTGAAGTACGTTCCGCTCATGCTCCAAGGCACGGCCCGGACTTGGCAGAATAGCTTAAGGCCCCGCAGCATCAACAGTTGGGTCGACTTCACTGATGCCTTCGTCCGCAACTTCACCAGCACGTACACGCGGCCTCCCAAGCCTCGCCAGCTCTCCTTATGTGTACAGGGCCCCAGCGAGTCAACCCGCTACTACCTCACGCGCTGGGCCGAGCTTCGCAACTCCTGCGAAGGCGTGCAAGAGGTGCAGGACATTGAGTACTTCACCGCCGGATGCCGAGAGGGCACCCTCCTTAAGCACAAGCTTCTCTGCGACGAGCCGGAAACCCTCGACGAGCTGTTGATCATAGCGGACAAGTACGCCACGGCCGACTCCTCCATGAAGACGGAGATTCAAGTTAGTGCGACCGGCAAGGTGACTCCTCAGGCTCCTCGAACTCCGGCCGGAGACACCAGTCGGCGTCAACAGCAGAATGACCACAAGCGCAAAGCCCCACCACCGACTTCCACCAGTCGGCAGGTGGTGACGGTCGAAAACCAGCAGCCGGAAGGGTAGCTCCCGCCCAAACGCCAGAAGGGCGGCAAGCCCAACTGGCAGCCGACTTTCTCATATGAGCAGACTTTGGATGGACCCTGCAAGTTCCACAGTGGTGCCAAACCGTCCAACCACACCCCTCGTAAATGCCACTGGCTCACCAGGATAGCCAAGGGAGACGGACTTTTGCCTCCCCCACCTGCGGCGCAGCCGCCTCCTCCGCCCAAGCAACCGGCGGTCAGACCGGTTGGCGCAGTGCAAGATGAGTATCCAGAAGAGCAGGGAGCTTATGTCGTGTTCACCAGTGTGGCCGACGATCGATGCAGCAGGCTGCTGTAGCAGCAGGAGGTGAATGTAGTAGCATCTGACACCCTCGAGTTCATGCATTGGTATGAGAAGCCCATCAGCTGGAGCAGAGCTGACCACCCAGAAGTAATGCCCAAACCCAGCTCCTACGCCTTGGTTTTGTATGCCACCTTTGCCAAGGACAAACGAGCCGCTCGCTTCTCGAGAGTCCTGATAGACGGCGGCAGCAGCATCAACATCCTGTACAAAGACACCATGGAGAAGTTAGGGATCAGGCAGAGGCAACTACAGTCCAGCCAGACGGTGTTCCATGGCATAGTTCCTGGCATTTCCTTTTCTCCAATCGGCAAGATCCCGGTCAACGTCCTCTTTGGAGACAAAGATCATTTCTGCTGAGAGTCAATTTGGTTCGAGGTGGTGGACCTGGAGAGCCCATACCATGCATTGCTTGGCCAGCCAGCCCTGGCCAAGTTCATGGCCGTCCCCCACTATGCCTACCTCAAGATGAAGATGCCGAGTTCCAAGGGGATCCTGACCATAACTGGCGACTACAAGAAGTCGTCCGCCTGCGCATCAGAGAGCAGTCGGCTGGCCGAGTCCCTCATGATCGCAGCTGAGAAGCGACTGCTAGATCGGGTTGTGGCGATGGCAAGCAAACAGCCAGAGATGTTACCTGATCCCAGAGAGTCAGAAGCTGAGGGCTCGTTCAAGCCGGCCAAAGAAACAAAGAAGATACCTTTGGACCCAGAGCACCCAGAGAGGTACGCTGTCATAGGCGCCAACCTCGACAGCAAATAGGAAGGCGAGCTCGTCGATTTCCTCCGTGAGAATCGAGATATCTTCGCATGGTCCCTCAAAGACATGCCAAGTGTCCCAATGGAATTCGCCGAGCACAAATTACACGTCCAATCTGATGCCAAGCCAGTCAGGCAGCCTTTGCGCCGCTTATCGGAAGAGAAGAGGAGAGTTGTTGGAGAAGAAATAGCCCGGCTGCTTGCGGCTGACTTCATCATGGAAGTATTCTTTCCAGAATGGCTGGCCAACCCGGTCCTGGTACTTAAGAAGAACAAGCAATGGCGAATGTGTATTGACTACACTAGCCTCAACAAAGTATGCCCCAAGGACCCGTTCGCTTTGCCAAGGATCGACCAAGTGATAGACTCCACAGCCGGATGCGAGCTGTTGAGTTTCTTGGATGCATATTCAGGGTATCACCAGATCAAGTTGAACCTGGCCGACAGGCTGAAGACTGCCTTCATCACGCCGTTTGGAGCTTTCTGCTACCTGACCATGACGTTCGGCTTGAGGAACATCGGCGCCACCTTCCAACGATGCATGCAGAAGTGCCTCCTCAAGCAGATCGACAGAAATGCTCATGTTTACGTGGATGATGTGGTGGTAAAAACAGAGAAGCATGGAACACTGCTAGAAGACCTCAAGGAGACCTTTGAGAACTTGCGCCGATTTCAGATCAAGCTCAACCCAGAGAAGTGCGTCTTCGGAGTACCAGCCGGCCAGCTCCTTGGCTTCCTGGTCTCCGAACGCGTCATAGAATGCAACCCTGTGAAGATCAAGGCCATTGAAAGGATGGAGGTACCCAGCTGACTTCTGGACGTACAAAAGTTCACCGGTTGTTTGGCATCCATCAGCCGATTCATCAGTCGGCTGGGCGAGAAGGCTCTTCCCCTGTACCAACTCATGAAGAAGACCACTTTTTTTGAGTGGAACCACAAGGCGGACGAAGCATTTTTCCAACTAAAGAAGATGCTAACTACTCCACCTGTCCCGGCGGCTCCAACTCCTAAGGAGCCCTTGCTCCTCTACATCGCTGCCACCAGCCGAGTGGTCAGCACAGTCATTGTGGTAGAATGCAAGGAGGAAGGCAAAGCGCTACCAGTCCAGAGGCCGATATATTATTTGAGTGAAGTACTGTCGACCTCCAAGCAAAACTACCCCCACTACTAGAAGATGTGCTATGGTGTGCACTTTGCCGCCAAGAAATTGAAGCCTTACTTCCAAGAACATCCAATCACTGTGGTCTGCACGGCTCCTCTAGCCGAGATCATCGGCAGCCGAGATGCTTCGGGTCGAGTGGCCAAGTGGGCCATAGATTTGGCCCCCTACACCATCTACTACCAACCTCGCACTGCCATCATGTCACAAGCGCTGGCCGACTTCCTCGTCGACTGGGCTAAAACCCAGTATCTACCGCCCGCGCCCGACTCCACCCATTGGCGAATGCATTTCGACGGTTCCAAGATGCGCACCGGCTTGGGAGCCGACATCGTCCTCACCTCTCCCAAGGGCGACAAGCTCAAATATGTGCTGCAAATCCATTTTGCTGCCTCCAACAATGTCGCCGAGTACGAGCCACTCATTCACGGGCTCCGGCTAGCCAAAGAGCTCGGCATTCGCCGGATCCTGTGCTATGTGACCCCGACTTGGTGGTCCAGCAGTCGTCAGACGATTGGGACACCAAGGATGCAAACATGGCAACTACCGCTTCCTTGTACAGCAACTCAGCGGATATTTTGAGGGGTGCGAGTTTCTCCATGTACCAAGAAACAACAACGACCAAGCAGACGCCCTGACGCGAATCGGCTCCACCCGTTAGGCGATACCATCTGGCATCGCCCTCCAGCGTCTCCTCAAGCCGTCCGTCAAGCCATCGCTAGAGTCAGACTCCATCTTTGTGGCGGCTCCTCCTGAAGTAGTCGGATCCGACTCAAGAGCCACCGCAGATGGCACGAGTATTCCGGCAGGCGGCATGAGAATTGTGGCGGTCGCACCTGGCTCGGGGACTGCGGCAGTCAGCCCAGAGAGTTCAGAGCTTGGCCCGGAGACTTTAGAGCCTGGCCCGGGGACTGCACCAATCCGCCCGGGGACTTCATCGACACAACAAGCGGCTGCCGACTCCAACCCGCCACCTCCCGGCCCAGCCGCCCTCGTCCAAGTGGCAGTCTTGGCTGTTGCAGAAATTGCAGCACCTTCATGGGCCCAGCCCATCCTCAAATTCATGGTGAACAAAGAGCTGCCAACCGATGAGATCTCGGCTCGACAAGTACAATGCTGGGCGGCAGCGTACACCATCGTCAATAAGGAGCTCATAAGGCGCAGTGTCACTGGTGTTTACCAGTGCTGTGTGGAGCCAGAGCAAGGCCAAGCAATCCTCAAAGACATCCATCAAGGCGAGTGTGGCCACCATGCGGCTTCGAGAGCACTCGTCGCCAAAGCTTTCCGCCATGGCTTCTTCTGGCCGACTGCTCTTGAAGACGCCAAGTCTTTGGTCCAAAAATGCAAGGGTGCCAGAAGTTCCGCTCTAAGCCTCATCAGCCGGCTTCGGCACTCAAAACTATTCCCATTGCCTGGCCCTTTACTGTTTGGGGCCTGGACATGGTCGGACCATTCAAGACGGCACGAGGCGGTTTGACTCACTTACTTGTCGGAGTGGACAAGTTCACCAAGTGGATAGAAGCAAAACCAATCAAGAGTTTAAATGGTTCGACCGCTGTGACCTTCATCTCCGACATCACAACTCGGTACGGCATACCGCACAACATCATCACCGACAACGACACAAATTTTGCCAAAGGTTCCTTGGCCTGTTTCTGCGCGACGCAGGGCATCCGACTGGACTTAGCGTCCGTTGCCCATCCGCAGTCCAATGGCCAGGTAGAGCGAGCAAACGGCCTAATCCTGTCCGGCATCAAGCCTCGGCTGGTCGAGCCTCTGGAGCTCGGCAGGCTGCTGGCTTGATGAGTTGCCAGCTGTCCTCTGGAGCCTGCGCACGACTCCAAACAAGTCAACCGGCTTCACGCCCTTCTTCCTCGTCTACGGTGCTGAAGCCGTCATCCCAACAGACATAGAGTTCGACTCCCCTCGAATCACCATGTACACCAAAGAGGAAGCAGAAGAAGCACGTCAAGACGGCGTCGATCTGCTGGAAGAGGGCCGGCTATTGGCACTCAGCCGGTCCAGCATCTACCAGCAGAGCCTACGCCGATACTACAACCGGAAGGTCAAGCTACGATCTTTCCAAGAAGGAGACCTTGTGCTCCGGCTGATTCAGCGAACAGCCGGCCAGCACATGCTCTTAGCACCTTGGGAAGGCCCTTTCATCATCAGCAAAGTGTTGGGCAACGACTCCTACTACCTGATCGATGCTCAAAAGCCCCGAGCATGCAAGAGGAATGACTCTGTCAAAGAGACGGAGCGGCCATGGAATGCAAACCTCCTCCGAAGATTTTACACTTAATGCAGTATGCATCACGCTACCTTTTGTATTAAAGTACGAAGACCTCGAGCCGCTCGAGAAGAGCTCGGGGACTGCCTTCTTTTATCTATATGATAAAGAGTTATGCCTATGAATATGTTATTCTTTGTTATGCCACTTGGCATCGGGTTCGACTAGTCGGCCCGGGGACTTGCCGACTTGAGCTATGAAACGACTTCCTGCAGCCGGACAAGTAATGTGTGGCACTTAAGCCGTCTCCTGTTAGAAGCCGCAGATCGCAGAGTGACTGTCCGGCGAACATGAGTAAGGTAGAATGGGTGTCCATATGAAAAATGGATAAGGACTCAAAGCTCGCTCATAGTTTAAGGCCGGTTTTCAGCCTTTTACAACCGACTCTTTAGCAGCCGGCTTGCCGTTTCCTAAATTAACTTGCTAAAAACTCCAAAAGTCTAAGTACTTGCCTTCCCAAAGAAGCCAAGTTTTTGATCTAGCGGCAGCCCACAGAGGGGCTGTCCGACTGGCAAGACGACAACCAAGGGAAGGCGGCAAAGGAAAAAGTCAAAGAGCAATAAGCAAGAAGAGATAGAATGCCTATAAATATTTACATAGAAAGGCCCTTGGCCGAATCATCAAACAGAAGTTCAAGATACACCCAGTGAGTGGAATTGTGCAAAATAACAAGTTCATTGAGAATGCTAAGCAGGTAAAACAAAGATAAAGTGGCAGCCTAGGAAGCCGCGGACGGACTCGAAGGACCAGAGGGGTCGGCGGTGCCAGTTGCCGGGGCGGCCGGCTGGTTGGTCTCCGCTTGATCACCTCTGGCAACAGCTGGCTCAGTTGGGCGCTGCTCGTTGCTAGAGGCGCGGTCGAGCTGGGGCTGGCCGTCTACCTCGACCTCTGGCGCCTCCTCCTTGTCTCCTTCCTCCTCCTCGTCTTCCTCTTCGCAACTGGAGTCGATCACCTCCGCCAAGTCCTCGCCATCATCCGGGTTCAGCCCGAACCACTCCGGTGGCGCCTCCTCGCCGTTCTCAGCCCGCTCTGGGACGAAGACGCTGGTGTCGGTGTACTCGGTGATTGACGCGGCGCGCCTGACAAGATCATCTTCCACCGCTGCCAGCTCCGCCTGAGCCTCCAGCCGGAATGTGGCTAACTAGGCTAAGCTCAGCCCAGGATACCACGACTTGGCGAATTCTAAAGCCCGGCGTGCTCCAGCCCGGGCCGAGGAACCCTTCCAGGCCTCAAGACGGCCGGCTGCGACCTCCAGCCAGTCGGAAGTCTGACTGGGGGTGCGCGGTGCCTGCATATCCGGCCATAGGGCGGCAATCGCCTGGGCGCCGACACGTTGAAGCCGGCGCAGCATCTGGTGGGCTGGCCGAAGGCGGGCCTCGATGCTAAGGATCTGCTCGCCAAGAGTTCGGGGGGTGTTGGTGGCGGTCTGTGCACCGTCTGCCCTGCATGCTCCATGATCATCCTCGATGGCTTAATTGGCGGCGTCCGAATGGCCGGGGAAGAAGTCTGCTAAGGAAGAAGAATGAAGAAACAAGGTTAAAAATTTAAGGCCGACTCGACTAGCAGTCGGCAGCCTAGAAAAGGAAATGAGGGGAAGCTCACAATCGACAAGATCTTCGATTGCTTGGAAGCCGGAGACCAGCGTCGCCTCCTTGTCAGTCCAGGAGGAGCGCTCGGACGCAAATTCAGCGAGAAGGGCGGTCTCCTTGTCCTCCGCCTCTTTCTGGGCCCTCTAGAGCACCTCCTTCTGCTCCCCCAGCTGCGTAGCCAGCCGGTCGCGCTCCTCCATCAGCCGGCCGCACTCCTCCTCCTTGACGCGCAGCGCGGTGTTGACTTTGCCCAGCTGCTGCTGAAGGGTGGCGTTGGCTTCTGAAGAAGGAGGGGGAGGGGTGTCAGTCATCAACAAAGAAAAAAGGTCGCCGGGGAGATCCGGCCCGACTGCTCAGCAGTCGGCCCGAATCTCGGGGACTACAACCCACAGGTGCGCCAGCGCGCCCCCGCAGAGAAAGAAGAAGACTCACCCCGGCTGTCCGACAAGTCGGCGGTCCGCTTGGCTAGCTCCTCAACATTGGCGTTGAAGGAGGTCACGCGAAGATTGTGGTAATCCTGCATCAAAATCTCAGAAAAAGTGTTGGTACTTGGAACTCACCGATTAGAGTTCCGAGCCGCCTGCTCAGCAGCCGGCCCAAAACTCGGGGACTACACCCAGTGGGTGCGCTGGCGCGCCCCCACAAAGAAAAACAAGGAAGCAAAGCAAAGGAAGGATGCGTACCCGGATGGTTGTTCGTGACGCCAGATATGCCTTGGTGCACTCCTTGATGGCATCGCCCTCGGCCCGGAGCTTGGCTTAGACGTCGAAGAGCGCCCGGTTCAATGGGCCCGTCCCGCCTCCCCGCACCCACCTGGTGGGCGTGGCGCTCGACACCTCGGTGTCCGAGATCGTGGAGCTCGCAGCGCCGGTCTCCAAAGGACGCGGCGCTGAGGCCGCCTTCGCGAGAGGGCGACGCGTCGGCGTGCTGACCTCGAGGGCCAGGCCCGTTGCCGCCGCGCCTCCGGTTGGCGACACTGGCGGGTCCGTCGGTTGCCCTCCTGGCGCGCTTCCGGAGGGTGGCGGTGGCGGCACAATGACTTCCGGCGTGGCGGTGATGTCGGCGTCCCTATCCATGACCGGGTTCTCGTTGCCGACTTCCCCAGTCTGCGCCGTGAACTCCGGTGGTGGCAGCGCGAATTTCAAGGGGATGACAAACACCGCTGATTGGCGGTGTGCGGCTTCCTCTGCGCGCTTCTTCTCCGCATCGGCGGCCTCGGCCTCCGCCAGCTTCTTTAAGGCGGCGACCTCCGCCTTGTCGGCTTCCGCCTTCTTCAGGCGGGCGGCTTCCCGCTCCTCCCGCGCCTCCCGCGCGTTCTGCTCCATCGCCTCCCGGAGGTCGGCGGCGGGATCAATCTGCCGGGTGGTGGAGGAGGTCTCCACTGACTTTACGACGGAGCCGGCGGCCGACTTCTTAAGAGAGAGCGGGGCCCTAAAGTCGGGAAAATAAAGTAAAGGGATTTCAGACAGACTCAATAAAGAAATGTGAGGGTACGAAGGGAGGTAGTACTTACGCCGAAATCAGCTGCGGCGTCTTTACCACCTTGCGGAAGCGGTTGGCCTTTGCGGCCGCTTCGTCCCGCTCGGTCGCCGCGGCTGAGCCCTTGGGCTTCTTCGGCCGGCTGCAGAACAGGCTCGTCCCGGCCCTGCGCTTCTTGCCGCCGCCTTGAGCGTCCGGCGGGGCTAACGAGCCCGCGCCCGGCTGGCCGGCTCTTGGTTGGTGGCGCGGGGCGACCTCCTCGTCATCATCAGGCTAGTCCTCGAGACTGGCCCCAAAACTCGGGCCACCTGCTGCGCCGCTTCCTCCCTCGGTGTCATTCTCTAGGGCCGCCGCCCCCAAGTCGGGGTCGTCCACATCGCTCTCCGCTCGGTCAGGGAGGAACTCGCGGTCCGGCCCCAAGGTGCCGCCTGCTAGCTGGAGGAGGGGGTTCTGACCAAAGCCGACTGGTCAGAGTGAGCAAGACGGACTCGGCAATAAAGATGTCAGAAGAATCAAAGAAAAAGAGAGAAGGAAAACAACTCACCAGAGGCGGAGGGGCAGCACGTGAATACGACTCCTTGCCGAACTGCCACTCTTCGTTCAGGTCGCAGCTCGCAAGATAGTTCACCATGTAGGCTACCTCCTCGTGAGGCATCTCCTTGGTGTCCGCTCATTTGACAGATCATGTGGGGCGACTTTGGAGGGGTAGCACTCGGCGCGCCACGAAGGCGGCCAGCAAATCCGGCCGGTCAGGCCCTCCAACTGCGTCAGCACTCGAAGCCACGCAATGGCGCCGGCTCCTGCAGGCGTCAACGTCCGGGCCTGGTGCGACCAGTTGGGCTGCCTCCCAGCCGGCGGGCCAGCTACGTAGGCCGGCAGGTTGACCCAATCACCCTCCACGGAGACGTTCTTCACGTAGAAGTACGACCGCTGCCACATATTCACCGACTTGATCAGCCTGATGGAGGGAAATGGGTTGTCGGCCCCTGACCTCTGCACGGTGATGAACGTGCCGCACTGAGCCGGCACGCCCGCGGCTTGGGTGCCGAGCTTGGAGTAGAAGAACTCCCCCCAGAGCTCGATGGTGGGGAGAACGCCGATGAAGCCTTCGCACAGGGTGATGAAGGCGGACAGTAGCACCACCGTGTTGGGGGTGAGGTGGTGCGGCTGGAGTCCGTAGAACTCGAGGAAGGAGCGGAAGAAGTTGCTCGCCGGCAGGCCCAGGCCGCTCAGGCAGTGCGGTCGGAAGACGACCCGCTCGCCCTCCTGCGGTGCCGGTGAAATTTCTCCCCTCCGCGCGAGGCGGACCCTCACGAGGTCCTCGCCGGGCAATCAACGTGTCTTGCGGAGGAAGTCGATGTGATCCTCGTGGACCTCCGAAGCATCCCAGGTACCGGAGTGCACCGTCGGGGGCGTGACGGCGGAGGAAGAGCTCATCATGAGCGGACCGTTGCAACGTTCGACGAGGCTCGAGGTGAAGAGAGAGAAGAAGGAGAGGAAGCAATGGGGAGGCGGGACGCGCGTGCTCTGCCGCTTCCCCTCCTCCCCCTACTTATAGCCCAGTGGGCTGCGAAGCCGAGGGGGCGGTTGTCGGATTTACTGCGCCCACTACCCCATGCCCTCCATGTTTATCGCGCAAAGTTACTACGCGCAGTAACTCCGTGGGAACCTCAACCGCCCCCACGGCCGCAGTGGATCCGCTCGTGCGTCGAGGCGTGGTAGTGGCGGGCCCCACCTGCAGACATGTCCCATGTCGCAGATGGGTAGGCAAGCTGGCCCGACCACTGGTTGCCACATGGTGGGCACGAAGTGGGTGGCGGCCAGGAAGCTTAGCTTGTGCGCCACTGAGTTCCCGCCAGGTGATTCGAAAGTATTTTTTGAATGAGTCAAAGTCAGGCGACTCCGACTCCTACCAGTCGGCCCGGCAGATTCAAGCGGAGTCTCCACCTCAAGTACTCGGAGAATGAAGCTACTGAGGCTCCTCGGCTGGATGTCCACAGCGCTTCATCAGCTTCGGGGACTACTGTCGGAGTAATGGGCCACGGGTAGGCTAACCCGAGGCCCATAACCTTTCAAGACATCGGGGCTGATTGCGCCCCTCAAGACAACAAACGGAGAGCCGACTTCAGGAGGGCGGCTGGAGGAACAGCCGGCAGCCCATATGCGTCCGAGTCCTAGAGAAGAGATCAGGACCGTCCGACTCCGACTGGCGGCTTCCAGAGAAGCTGACCACAGGGAGTCGGCCCATGACACCAGCAAAGCCCATGCCCTCATCAGGGGGATGGGACAGGGAGTGGCGACAGTAAAGCCCTCTCCCTCCCCTTTTCCAGGGGATGGCCGGGGCATAGTGCACTGTACCAGCGGAGATCTCCGTCTGGCATAGCACTGTTGCCATGCCATCCTTGACATCAGCAACAGTGGGCGGAGTCCTGTACCCACGATGTCCTGACGGTACGATCCATGGAATACGGGCCCTACCAGTCAGTGAGAATCCGGAAGACGGCAAGGGCGCCACCAGTCGGACACTTAGGGAACCGGCCCACGGAAGTCGGCCTGCCCCTCCCATGGGTCCCACGCGCCATTAACCAGACGAGACGGGGAGTGGCAACAGTAATCTCCTGCCAGGCGGTAGGACTGTAGCCACGACCCCATGACCAAGCATGCGTCATTAGAGGCACGGCTACAGTAATCAGCAGCCGGCAGGACCCGCCAGCGGCGGGTGCGGCCTTTCGGCTCCGTACCAGACTAGTTGGCTGGGCCCACCAATCGGTGAGCCCTAGCAGTCGGCAGGAGGGCCCGCAGGCGAAGAGACTGACAGCTGGGCCCTGTGTCCATACAATTTACCCTTGTACCCCTGGGGGGTAGGCTTATATAAACCCCCCAGGACACCCATGCAAAGGGTTCCGATTCATTAGAACTAGACTAGACCTTAGAGGAAGGAGAGAGTTAGGCCGGCCTCCTCCTACCCACAGATACAGCTCGAGGAGCGCCTCTGTACTCACTTTGCCTTAGTGATCATGCGGAGACCCCGCAGAGCAGGACTAGGGGTGTTATCTCCTAGGAGAGCCCCGAACCTGGGTAAAGTATGCCGGCGTTCGTGTCTACGCCTCATCCCGTTTCCAGGCACCGACGATGTTTTACTCGCCCCCACCATGATAAGCCATCCATTGGCATATGTCGCACCCAACCCCCAACAATGATGATTATGAGGCGAAGCAGGACACGAAAAGTCGTCGCAAAGGCAAAAAGGCCAAGAAGACCAGAAATGACTACCCTCCCGCGTGCTTCACTCTAAGTCAGGAGGAGATTGAGCAGTGTTTCACCTGCCTCGTAGGAGTAAAACTTCCTTATGGTTACATGGGGAAGATAAGCAGATACCTAGACTCAACGAAGCAGACGTTCAGCGGGATGAAGTCTCACGACTGTCACGTGCTGATGACACAGATACTTTCAGTTGCAATCTGTGGGATCATGGACGCACACGTCCGTGAAATGCTATTTGGCCTATGCAACTTTTTCGACGTCATCTCTCAGAAGTCGGTTGGCATGAGGCATCTCAGAAGGCTACATGAAGAGATCATGGTGATACTATGCGAGCTTGTGATGTACTTCCCGCCTGCATTCTTCGATGTTATGGTGCATCTGCTGGTCCATATCATGGAGGATATCATCCAACTCGGGCCGACGTTCCTGCACAGCATGATGCCGTTCGAAAGGATGAATGGTGTCATCAAAGGATACGTTCGCAACATGTCACGTCCAGAGGGAAGCATAGCCAGGGGCTTTCTGACCGAAGAGTGCATCTCCTACTAGACGAATTATCTAGGCATCGAGAACCCCGTTGGTCTGCCCGTCAACAGGCACCTCGGCAGGCTCGCTGGATGGGGTCACCGCGAGGGTCGCCGCGAAATGCATGTCAACTTCGAGGGTCGACTCGCCGACTTTGAAAGAGCAAACCTAGTCGCGCTACAACACATAGACGTGGTCGATCCTTGGGTGGTAGAGCACAAAACCTTTATTGAGAAGACGTACAATGACCGAGGCCAACAGAGGACAGACGGAGATATAATCATAGAGCACAACTCATGTTTCACACGTTGGTTCAAGGAGAAGCTTCTGTCGTACCCTTTACATGAGGATTCTTCCGCGGAAGAAAAACTCATATTCGCCTTGTCACAGGGCGCCGAGCACAACCAGATGACCTATGAGTCATACAATATCAATGGCTACACATTCTACACCGATGACAAGGACATGAAGAGCGATGGTTATCAGAACTCCGGGGCAACGATGGAATCCTACACCGGTAACTACAAGGACAGATACTACAGAAGGATCAGAAGATCTAGGAGCTGAGCTATGCTGGAGAGAAGGTCCCGATGTTCCGTGTCAGATGGGCCAAGAGGGTCATAAAAGAAGACCGGTATTTCACCACCATGGTTATACCCGAAGCCAAATCCAAGACCGCAGGCGCAAACGTCACCGCGAAAAATGAGCCATCGGTACTGGCTTCCCAAGTGGACCAATGCTTCTTCATTACCGACCCGTCAAAGTCCAGTCGTGTTGTCGTGCGGAGAGGCAAAAGGAAGATCATCGGAATGGATGGAGTCGCCAATCAGCAAGATTTTGACAAGTACGGCAACCCGAAGATGGAACATGACGACTACGATGAATTGCCATACACCACAAGAAGAAGCAGGACCACCCTACCTAAAGGACATCCGTTCAACAGAAGAACTCCATTTGCAAAAAAGAAGGGCAAGAAGATTGTGAAAAGATAGCTAGCTAAGATCGATTGTATTTAAATCGTAGTCTTCATTTCTCGATTGTATTTCGACATTTTGAAATGATATTTTTTGAACTCATGAATATTTTTAAATTTCATGGACACTTTTTGAATTCATGAATATTCTTCAAATTTGATGATATTTTTTCATATTCATAAATGTTTTACCAATTCACAAATGAATGCAACTAAAAATCCAAAAAAAAATATTGTTGATATTTTTAAATAACAAATTTGATGATATTTTCAATTAAAAATTTTAAAAAAATTTGATGATATTAAAAAAAACAAATTTGATGATATCTTCTGTTCTAGTCCTCATGAAAATAACAAATTTGATAAAAAACAAATTATTAGATGCAACAAAAAATAATGAAAAAAGTTACTAATGGCGCACCAGAGGAGGGTGCGCCATTGCTATCAGAAAAAAAGTTACTAATGGCGCACCAGAGGATGGTGCGCCATTGCTATGAGTGTTTTTATGGCGTACCCCTAGATGGTGCACCATTACTAACATTCCCCCCTCTAGCTGGATACCCCTTCGCCCGATCCCCCTTCCCTCTCCCTCGCTAGATCCCCTTCCCTCCCTTGCCACACCCGCTCTGACGACCCCCGCGCCCGCTCCGACGACCCCCGCGCCCGCTCCGCACTCGCTCCGGCTCCCCTGTTGGATAAGGCCTAGCCAGACCCCTGTGCAAACCCTAGCACCTCCCCACTTCCCCTCCCCTCGCGCTGCTTCACCCGACTAGGTCGTCACGGCCATCACCGCATCGTCCCCGTGACTACTGTCGTCCCCGCACCCCACCAAGGAGTCTAGGAGCTCTGCAGTGGTCTTCTACGTCATCTACGGCCACCCGTTTGAGCTCGACGACTCTGCATCATGCGGATCGAGGTCTTCTTCCACCTCTGGCAATTGCGACTTCACCATCGATCCGTGTCACCTTGTCAACCCCGGCCCCGCATGAGCTCGCCATTGTCTTCCTCTCGGTGAGCTGCACCGGTTCCCCTCCCCCCTTCGATTTTGTCGCCGTAGACTGTCGCACCACCTATGTTGTCTCAACATAGCCGGTCCCAAGCCCGGGTAAAGGAGGAGGGTTGTGATAGGCTTGGCGAGCCAACGTAAAAACTCAGCCACTCTTATGGAGATGGAACCCAAAAGATTTTCGTTGGGGCGTAACCCTCTCAGCGACGCACCACATCGGAACCCGGGTGTGGTGGAAAATGGGCAAGGGCCGGGCCGTCACCCCCAGGTGGCGCGCCGTATCTTGATCCGGATACGGTGGCAAGTGAGCGAGGATCGGATCGTTGCATCCTTAGTGGCGCGCTACATCGGCGCCCGGATGTAGTGGAAAATGAGCAAGGGTCTTTGCATTTGACTCGACGAGTGCGAAGGGTAAGGAAGCTAGCCGAGCCTAGGAGGATTTGCTTAGGTAGCTGGAATGTAGGGTCTCTGACAGGGAAGCTTCGGGAGCTAGTTGATGCAGCGGTGAAGAGAGGTGTTGATATCCTTTGCGTCCAAGAAACCAAATGGAGAGGACAGAAGGCGAAGGAGGTGGAGGATACCGGCTTCAAGCTATGGTACACGGGGACGGCTGCAAACAGAAATGGCGTAGGCATCTTGATCAACAAGAGCCTCAAGTATGGAGTGGTAGACGTCAAGAGACGTGGGGACCGGATCATCCTGGTCAAGCTGGTAGTTGAGGACTTGGTTCTCAATGTTATCAGCGCGTATGCCCCGCAAGTAGGCCACAATGAGAACACCAAGAGGGAGTTCTGGGAAGGCCTGGAAGACATGGTTAGGAGTGTACCGATTGGTGAGAAGCTCTTCATAGGAGGAGACCTCAATGGCCACGTGGGTACATCTAACACAGGTTTTGAAGGGGCGCATGGGGGCTTTGGCTATGGCATCAGGAATCAAGAAGGAGAAGATGTCTTAAGCTTTGCTCTAGCCTACAACATGATTGTAGCCAACACCCTCTTTAGAAAGAGAGAATCACATCTGGTGACTTTTAGTAGTGGCCAACACTCTAGCCAGATTGATTTCATCCTCTCGAGAAGGGAACACAGGCGTGCATGCCTAGACTGTAAGGTGATACCTGGAGAGAGTGTTGTACCCCAGCATAAGCTGGTGGTTGCTGACTTCCGCTTTCGGATTTGTGTCCAGCGGGATAAGCGGGCTAAAGTCGCTAGAACGAAGTGGTGGAAGCTCAAGGGGGAGGTAGCTCAGGCGTTCAAGGAGAGGGTCATTAAGGAGGGCCCTTGGGAGGAAGGAGGGGATGCGGACAATGTGTGGATGAAGATGGCGACTTGCATTCGTAAGGTGGCCTCAGAGGAGTTTGGAGTGTCCAGGGGAAGGAGAAGCGAAGATAAGGATACCTGGTGGTGGAATGATGATGTCCAGAAGGCGATTAAAGAGAAGAAAGATTGCTTTAGACGCCTATACCTGGATAGGAGTGCACACAACATAGAGTAGTACAAGATGGCAAAGAAGGCCGCAAAGCGAGCTGTTGGTGAAGCAAGGGGTCGGGCGTATGAGGACCTCTACCAACGGTTAGGCACGAAGGAAGGCGAAAGGGACATCTATAAGATGGCCAAGATCCGAGAGAGGAAGACGAGGGATATTGGCCAAGTCAAATGCATCAAGGACGGAGTAGGCCAACTCTTGGTGAAGGACGAGGAGATTAAGCATAGATGGTGGGAGTACTTCGACAAGCTGTTCAATGGGGAGAATGAAAGCTCTACCATTGAACTGGACGACTCTTTTGATGAGACCAGCATGCGTTTTGTGCGTCGAATCCAGGAGTCTGAGGTCAAGGAGGCTTTAAAAAGGATGAAGGGAGGCAAGGCGATGGGCCCAGATTGTATCCCCATTGAGGTGTGGAAAGGTCTCGGGGACATAGCGATAGTATGGCTAACCAGGCTTTTCAATCTCATTTTTCGGGCAAACAAGATGCCAGAAGAATGGAGACGGAGTATATTAGTACCAATCTTCAAGAACAAGGGGGATGTTCAGAGTTGTACTAATTACCGTGGAATTAAGCTGATGAGCCATACAATGAAGCTATGGGAGAGAGTCATTGAGCACCGCTTAAGAAGAATGACAAGCGTGACCAAAAACCAGTTTGGTTTCATGCCTGGGAGGTCGACCATGGAAGCCATTTTCTTGGTACGACAGCTTATGGAGAGATATAGGGAGCAAAAGAAGGACTTGCATATGGTGTTCATTGACTTGGAGAAGGCCTATGATAAGATACCGCGGAATGTCATGTGGTGGGCCTTGGAGAAACACAAAGTCCCAGCAAAGTACATTACCCTCATCAAGGACATGTACGATGATGTTGTGACAAGTGTTCGAACAAGTGATGTCGACACTGATGACTTCCCGATTAAGATAGGACTGCATCAGGGGTCAGCTTTGAGCCCTTATCTTTTTGCATTGGTGATGGATGAGGTCACAAGGGATATACAAGGAGATATCCCATGGTGTATGCTCTTTGCGGATGATGTGGTGCTAGTTGACGATAGTCGGGCGGGGGTAAATAGGAAGTTAGAGTTATGGAGACAAACCTTGGAATCGAAAGGGTTTAGGCTTAGTAGGACTAAAACCGAGTACATGATGTGCGGTTTCAGTACTACTAGGTGTGAGGAGGAGGAGGTTAGCCTTGATGGTCAGGTGGTACCTCGGAAGGACACCTTTCGGTATTTGGGGTCAATGCTGCAGGAGGATGGGGGTATTGATGAAGATGTGAACCATCGGATCAAAGCCGGATGGATGAAGTAGCGCCAAGCTTCTGGCATTCTCTGTGACAAGAGAGTGCCACAAAAGCTAAAAGGCAAGTTCTACAGCACGGCGGTTCGACCCGCAATGTTGTATGGCGCTGAGTGTTGGCCGACTAAAAGGCGACATGTTCAACAGTTAGGTGTGGCGGAGATGCGTATGTTGAGATGGATGTGTGGCCACACGAGGAAGGATCGAGTCCGGAATGATGATATACGAGATAGAGTTGGGGTAGCACCAATTGAAGAGAAGCTTGTCCAACATCGTCTGAGATGGTTTGGGCATATCCAGCGCAGCCCTCCAGAAGCTCCAGTGCATAGCGGATGGCTAAAGCGTGCGGAGAATGTCAAGAGAGGGCGGGGTAGACCGAATTTGACATGGGAGGAGTCCGTTAAGAGAGACCTGAAGGATTGGGGTATCACCGAAGAGCTAGCTATGGACAGGGGTGCATGGAAGCTTGCTATCCATGTGCCAGAGCCATGAGCTGGTTGCGAGATCTTATGGGTTTCACCTCTAGCCTACCCCAACTTGCTTGGGACTAGAGGCTTTGTTGTTGTTGTTGTTGTTGTTGTTGTAGACTGTCGCACCACCGCGCCCCAGCTCCTGGTTGCCGCCCCCCGTGGCCGTGCTCCCCTCAGGGATTAGGAACTTAATAGTTGAATGTTGAATTGCTGATGCTATCTGAGCTTCACCATGCAGTATCATGGATTTGCAGTTCATGCCATATATTCTTATGGGTTTGCAATCAATCCAGTACTAGTACTTGTTGCCAAGATTATGAAGTGCAAGTTCCTATTCATGTAGTGGAATAATTATATTGCCCATTTGCATATCAGTAGAGCTAAATCCATGTTTTAATGCTTAGTTGCATTTAAGGAGGAAATCATTATCTGCCATCTTCTTGGAGAGTGGATCAGTTATTCTGACCATCAGTATGAGTAGTCATTACCTTACAGTTATCCGGCTGGGCTTTTTTCTTCTTAAAAGCTTCAACTTCAAAGTGTAGTTTTACAAGTTGCTGCAACTTTAGGAATTTGGGCCAGCTCCAGCTATACATTTTATCACTTATTCTTTTCTCAGAATATGGAACCTATTTGTGTAATCTGACCTATCTCTCCTTGATTTTGATGTTGTTGCTAGAACTGCCATGAATGCTCAGTATATATAAATTTAGATGTTTATATGGTCGCTGGGTGCTCCTAGTATACCGTTTGAGGGGTTCATAGTGCTGCAGTAGCTCTAGGCAGAGCATGGCCAAGCTGGCATGTTACTGGCATAGAGGTACCTAAATCTATTGGTGTAATTTGTGTTTTTGTTCCAGATTTGAGGTTGTGGCTTTGGCATTGTTCTGCTTCTTACATCTATCACTATCGTATATGTCAAACTTGAGATTAAGCAAGTAACTATTCTAGATACTCATGTTTACTCAGTTTAGGATACTCTCTAATTATTATGTCTTGAGGAATCAGGAAACCTAAAAGTGCTGGTGTGTTGGACTGTACTATGTTGGACAGAATTTTATGTTTGGACTTGGGTGAATGTAACCAAACTTATACTCTCAAATTTTGTCATAGTCCATGGTGTGAGGACTTATAATGTGATAAAGTATTTTCGTTGTTGCAACACCTCCATATGAAAGTAGAGGAACATTGTGGTGCTAGTTTGCTGGGTTTTGTCTCCGACCATCATGTCGTGATGATTTTGCAGGTACCCCGAGAGGCCCTTGAGTTTGCCGGAATGTCGATTAACTTCCGTTCCGGCAAATTCGGGTACTCCATATGTCCTATTTTCAGCAAAGGTCATGCTAAATTTTCCATGAATTTTAGCATGACTTTGCTAAAAATAGGACATATGGGGTACTTGCGCTAATGCATGGGCCGGGGTATCTTAGTACTTAATTAAGTAGTATCAACTTCCTCTTGTGTTATGCATGGGCCTCAGCATTGACAAACCCTAAATGATAAAACCTTGGCTTTTAGGGTGCCTCGGTGTCGATAAAAACCTAAATGATGAAAGCTTAGGCTTTTAGGGTGCCTTGGCGTCGACAAACCCTAAATGATAAAAGCTTAGCTTTTAGGATGCCTCAGTGTCGACAAACCCTAAATGATGAGACCATGATCTTGTTCCTTGATAATAACCAACTTTTTGACCAACATTTTTTCCTATTTAGAGCGAAACATGGCCCACAACGATGAGGCCGGCGGTTCGGGCAAGGCATTCTGGGAGCTATCCTAGGAGATGGAGGAAGAACCTTACCACTATGAGGATGCCGCGGAAGACACCGATCCCGACTACGCAACCCCTAGTGGCGTCGGGGATGACACCACTGATGGTGCCGCCGAGGATGCCACCGCTGATGATGGCGGCGCACGCACAGATGGCAGCCAACCGAAGAGGCAATGGAAGGACCGGCGCCCGAACGTACTCGACACCGTCAAGGAGGAATTTACTGAAGTGTCCTCCGAGGGGCATCCAACAGCGCCCCCAGAAATAGTCAAGGGGTACGTGTGACAGCTCGGGTGCATTCTCTGGAGCACCATCTCGATCAACACCGAGAACCTAAGGCATCATGACCGAGGGAATTTGCGCAACCTCCTCTTCACGAAGCTGCACGAATGATACAAGTTCCCCGGTGACTTCGCAAACACACGCCTCTCATGGAATAAAGTGAACAATGCCGCCCTCATGAAGATAAGCACAACCCTGGCTACTTGGAGAGCCTCGGTGAAGAGCATGATTGAAAAAGGTGATAGTTATGAGAAGATCAAGGAGAAAAATCCTTTAATCAGCGAAGATGACTACCGGGAGTTCAAGATCAGGTGCGAGAGCAATGCATCTGCAGAATCAAGTCAGTGGGGGAAAGAGATGCGGGACTTGAACTTAGGGGTCCACAAACTCGGTCCCGACGGTTACAGGGTGGCGGAACCTATATGGGACAAGGAGGACGCGGAGCGTGCCGAACAAGGCCTACCACCCCTCTTTGAGAAATACCGTGACAAGCAGACCAGGAACTATGTCAGGGCCCGGTACAAGATTGACCCGGTAACCAAGGAGCTTACCACGGATCCGAAGACCAAGGCGCTTGAGCGTGTTCTGGTAAGGAATACACCCCCGCGTAATTAGCTCCATATGGTTGCATTCTAATTAATGAAGCCAAATTTCTAAATGGTTCACGTTCCTTCCTCAAGACACTGAAAGCAGTAGCGCGGGGTCGTCTCAGAGCTCCCCTTTCGACACCCCTTTAAATAGGGCGTTGAACGTAATGAAAAACAAGGATAAGCTCAGTAAGCCGACGTCAGCTGGTCGTGTGGCCGGCAAAGGCTTGTCCACGAAATGGTCGGAGTACTATACCGCTGGGCAAAAGGAGAGAAAGACCAGCTCGGAAAGCTAGGAGCGCGAGGTTCAACAACTCAAGGCACAAGTGGCGCGGATTCCGGAGATCATCGAAGAGCAAGTGCGAGACCAACTGGGAGCGATGATCACCGCCATTATGCCTACCTTGGTTTCTGGGCTACAGGCGTGGATTGCGGGCGGCCAATAGGGGCCGCCCCTGATTCCTAGCTACACGGGCAGCAACTCGCGCAACGCGCCGGCGGCGCCATTGGTGTCTCTGGCGGAGGCGGCATTGGTGTCTCCCGTGGCGGTGCCGACATTGCAGCTTAATACACCCGGGTGTGGGAAGAATACGCCGGCCGGCACCTCGGCAGCAAGCGGCCCCTCCATCACTTGGACGCCCGCCATTGGCGGTGCCTCGACATTAGCTGAGCTCGATGCCATCACGATAACTAATTAAGCCTCTCGGCTAATGACTTCATCTCCTTGCCTTTGACCGGGCATCCCTGATGCCCTACATGTTTTCGCAGGGCGCCGCCGATGTTCCGTGCACTCTCCTACACTTCCTGAATGACGAGTTGGTCGATGTCGCCAAGGGCAGAATCGTTCAACTGGGCAGCTGCGTGTTCCACGGTAATCGAATGCCACCCACCATTTATAGGGTTCAACTGGTTCGGGTGCTTCCGGGTTTCGAGACATGTTACCTCCGTATCGACCCCATGGAGCTGATGAAGATGATGTGATGACCCTCAGCGCCTGCATAAACTCGCCCATGCTTTGGCCGAAGAGCCAGATTCGTTTGGGGGCGGGGGACACCACCCCACAGACAACACCGCCAGTCGTGCCGGCGCCAAGCCATGGCAAGACCCCCGCAACGCTACCGGACAAGCCGGACATGGATATGGCACAGGATCCGGACATGCATATGGCACAGGATCCGGAGGACGCCTCCGACGACAACGACAGTACATTTACCAACATCGATAAGTACTTCAACGAACATGGGTACGGTGACGAATTCTTGGGGCCTCCTTCTCAAGAACCCAACTGTGATGCCCTCGATTCAATCGTACACTAATCATACACGCAAATGTGTACGATCAAGATCAAGGACTCACGAGAAGATATCACAACACAACTCTAGACACAAATTAAAATAATACAAGCTTTATATTACAAGCCAGGGGCCTCGAGGGCTCAAATACACAAGAGTCAGTGGAAGCAACAATATCTGAGTACAGACATAAGTTATACAAGTTTGCCTTAAGAAGGCTAGCACAAAAGCAACAACGATAAAAAGGCAAGGCCTCCTGCCTGGGAGCCTCCTAACTACTCCTAGTCGTCTGCGGTCTTCACGTAGTAGTAGGCATCCTCCGGGTAGTAGTAGTCATCAGTGGCATCGTCTGGCTCCTGGGATCCGTCATCTAGTCGCAACAATCGGGTATGGGGGAAAAAGAAGTAGCAAAGCAATCATGAGTACTCATCCAAAGTACTCGCAAGACTTACATCAGATCTAAACTAAGTATGCATCTGTATCAAAGGAAATGGGCTGTATCTGTGGACTAAACTGCAGAATGCCAGAATAGAGGAAAGGCTTAGTCCCATCGATGACTAGCATCTTCTGGAAACCACCATCTTGCAGCAACAGGAGGGAGTAGAGTAGCATAAAGTAAAGTAGCAGTAGTGTTATCAACCTCGGCCAGAGATCCTTTCTCGACTCCCTGCGAGAAAGCAATCCCAGAGCCATACTATCCATTTCTCATATCCATTTCTCATCACACACCGTTTCTCATAACCACTTCTCATCTCAAGTATCCAGTTCTAGTTGTATCGATTGGGATATAACTCCAAGTGTCCGTTACCGTAGGACAGGCTATCGATAGATGTTTTCTTCCCTGCAGGGGTGCACCAACTTACCCACCAAGCTCGATTAACTCCGGCCAGACACACTTTCCTGGGTCATGCCCGGCCTCGGCCAAACAATACGCCGCAACCCGACCTAGGCTTAATAAAGAGGCCAGCACACCGGACTAAAACTATGCCCCAGGGGTCATGGCCATCTTCCCGGGAACTCCTTCACGTTGCGTACGCGACCGGTGAGCAGACCTAGCTACCTCCTTCAAAAAGGCAGGTGCTTACCAGTCCAACCCGGTGCGTGCCGCTCAGTCGCTGACATCTATTAAGCTTCGGCTGATGTATACGACGCAGAACACCCATACTATGGCCGCGTGATGGTTAGTGATATCAGGCCAGAGGCCCCTCAGATCAAATATCCAAATCGTAGTGGATTAGGAACGTGCGGTAAGAACCAGAGACTCACGAAAGATGCGACCCCGTCGCCCCATCTCGAGTACTTGCGGCAAGGGCTAAGAATGTCCGGACACGCCTCGTAAGTATCTCGCGGGCACCTTCCGGGTCAACCCGACTCCACATCACTCGCTATTAAGCTCGCGCGGGTACCCCTCAGGGCCAACCCGTCTTAGTAACATGGCTCAGTGAAAAGTCATAGTAACCATAGTAACTATGTGTCTAACACCAAGGGGAAAACCCGAGGAATCACCCCCGGTGAATTCCACTCGATGTTATCATCAAGGTGAGAATAAGAGGATCCACCCTCGAGGTTCACATTTGATGAGTTGCACGACAGAGCCGTAATGGAAGTGGTTAAGGAGGAAATCACCCTCGATGACCTCGACCGTATAGCTACACTACAGAGATCTCATCAGGAGTGATGTAAGAGGTTCCACCCTCGGCACTCGATAGTTACTCTGTAGAGTCGTACAACTAAGGGGGTGATGTGCGGTGTCGGGGCCTGGACGTCGATCACGTTGATCGAGTCATCGAACATAAAGTGAGGCAACTGGGACAAGGTGGGGTCACTAATGGATCTCTAACCAACCTATACTAAGCAGTTTAGGATAAGCAGGTAAGGTATAAAAGCAGGTAACAATAGGCTATGCATCAGAGTAGGATCATACAGAAAGCAGTAGCAGTTCTAATGCAAGCATGAGAGGGAAAGAAATGGGCGATATCGGAATGCTCAAGGGGGTTTTGCTTGCCTGGTTGCTCAGACAAGAAGGAGGGTTCTTCGGTGACGTAGTCGATCACAGCGGCATCATCGGTCTCGGGGTCTACCGGAGAGAAGAGGGGGAAGAAACAGTAAATACAGAGCAAACAATGAATCACAAGGCATAACATGACGACGGGCAGAGCTAGGGTTGCCCTAACGTAGTATTACACATTGCAGACGGAGGGAATAAACATCCCATGATGAATTCCCGGTGTTAGGCGGATTCCGGACAGATGAAAGAGAGGGGACGGTTCCATGTTCAGCATGCTAGGGGCATGTGACAGGTGAAAGGACCGTGCATTTGGATTCATCGGATTTTTCTGAGCAACTTTCATGTAGAAAACATTTTCATCTGAGCTACGGTTTATTTTCTATTAATTTTCAAAGTTTAGTTTTTTTTCTGGATTTATTTATTTTAACAGAAATGGAATATGACGTCAGCATGATGTAGAGGTGATGTCGGCAGTCAATAGGACGGTTGACTGGGGTCAAACCTGACCTGTGGGTCCAGTGGGACCCACTGGTCAGTGACTGGACTAATTAAACAGTGTTAATTGGACTAATCTAATGCTAATTATCAACTGGGGCCCACTTTCAGTGTCTAATTGGTGAATAGATTAATTAATCAATTTAATTAACAGATTTTCTATTTATCTAAAATGTTTTATTGACTCGGCCCCACATGTCAGTGGGTTGACTCAGTCAATGAGTCAACTGGGCCCACCCGTCAGTGGCTCAGCGGGCCCCATATGTCACCACAAGGTCAGCCTCACCGGCGTCGGCGCCGGAAGTGCTCCCGCGAGCCTCCCGCGGCGGCACGCGTCGGGAGAGGGGTCGGGTTTGGCGCACAGGGGGTTTCCGGGGTCGTAGCTAGGTGCGTTCGACGCGGTTCGACATCGTACGCAAGATGGAGGCGACGGCCGGGGCCGGGAACGACCGGAATGGCGTCGGCGACGAGTAGAAATGACGCCGGAGTACGGGCGTGAGCGGGTTCAGCGTTAGAGCGCGCGAGCGGCCAAACTAACCAACTAGGCGGGGTCTACGGCGCTCCAGGAGCTCATCGGAGCTACTAACTCGAGCGGAGGAGCTCGGTGGCGAGCCATACAACGACAATGGCGGATGGCGGAGCTCGGCATGCGGGCGAGCTAGCTACGGCGAAATGCACAGCGCGAGGAGAGGAAAGGAGGAAGGGAGGAGCTCACCGTGCGGCCAAGAAAGGCCGTGCAAGCTTAGGAGTAGCAGCATTGGACGAAGACGATGGCGGGCGCCGGCAACCGAGAAGGAGAGGTGAGGTCGATCCCGAGCGTGCGGTCGTTCCCGAGCTTGATGACAAGGTGTAGTCGAGGCAGCCGAGCGAGGCGGAGCGATAGGGCGCATCGGCGAGGCGATCGGGAGGTGGTGGCCGCGGGATCGACGGCGGCACGTCAACGACCGCACACGGGCGAACGAGACAGGGAAGAAGAGGGGTGAACGAGGGAGAGCAAGGAGGGGGCGAATGGATGAGGAGGCAGAGATCGAGGAGGCGGGGAGGCAAGTGTGGAAGGGAGAGGGGAGCCCGAGGCGTCAGGGTCTTATCCCCTCGACGCCCGCGAGTTGGTGCGGAGGGGCGTGCTCGGCCATGCCCCCGGTCGGTTGAATAGGGAGGTGGGCGAAGGGAATGGTAGGCCGATTGTGGCCAGCCCAGGGGGGTTAGGGGCCTTATGGCCCAGTTGGCCCGGGGTTTTCTTTTTAACTTTTTATTTCCTTTTTGTGTTTTTGTTTTATTTTGGTTTATTTATTTTCTCCTTAACTTAGTTTAAGTAAATGGTAAAACTAGTTTCTAAACTAGTACTACTATTTATACCTCTTCCACAAAAAGCTTCGTACTCTAATAAATTAGTTTGTTATTTTATAAATTATAAAAGGCATTTACATAATTGTTTAAGCCACTATTTTATTCACAATGGGCATTTAGACATTTTGGAAAAATGTTAGTTCTCTACCAATATTACCAAAAGAAATTTGCCCCGTGATGAACATATTAGATTCCATGTCTGACAAATATGAATTTTGACTTTAGATTGGATTTGAGTGTGAATTGTGATTTGGATCAAGTGATTATTAGCAACAGTAACATGATGACATGGCACCATTAACAGGGGATTACTATAGCATGACACTTGGGGTGTTACAAATCTCCTCCACTATAAGAAATCTTGTCCCGAGATTTAAGGGGTGGAGTAAGGAGAAAGGACTCGGGAAGGACGGAGCGCAACACAATATAGCTACCTGGGGACTATCTCAGTGAACGTGGCAAAGAGGCATATCTTGAGTTGAAATTCAAGAAAGTCACCGAGAGAAAAGTGAGGTGCAATAAGAAGCTTCAACCTGGTAGACAATTGTTTGTTGCCTGAAACAAAGGGTGAAAGGGGTTCAGAGCAATGGGAATAAGTTTGCGTATGATACCAAAATAGATCGCCTCTCGGAAGGCGGCTCGGGATTTTCATATGAAGCCAAGCGCGAGGATTTTTTAGAAACAGGGGTATACATAGAGTCAGGTTTCGATCCTGTGGAACTATGGGTTATGGGCCCACCATGTGGGTTAAAAGTAGAAAGGGTGTTGGCATCTTGCACGGTTATGATAGCAAGGCATATTAGAGGATAGTATGTCAGTTATGTCGGCAACAACGTTGGTACCATGGGCGAGGGATGAAGAGAACCATTTTCCTGTTCGTTGAACGAGGTGGACCAACAGGCAAAGTTCTCATCCACCGGTGGCTACCGGAATGTCAACAACAATAGTAACAGTGTCTTTACTGACAGAGTTGTACATTGAGATGTTTACCTAAGAAGGAAATTATCTCTACCAAGATAAGTTAGTTTACCGGAAAGGTCAAACAAAAGAAAGGAAATGAAAATATGGTTAGTATATTAATCAGAACAATGGAAAGGAAAATGTGTTTAAACACAATTATCAGGAGTATATCCTTCCCAAGGACAAGCAGAGGATGGTATCCAGGACGGAATAGTAAGTAGATAACCAATTAAGTAAAGGGGTGAGGGAATTCATGATGTTACACGTACAATGGTGTTTGGATAAATGAACAAGAAACATTTAGCATTATGCTTCCAATGTTCTTGTTGATGTTTGAGTACCACAATCATGCTTCGGGATAGCATTGACATGGTCATCAGGTAAAGGTCGGACCTTGTATTCACAATGGATCTATTGGGAATTTCTAGAACATATCATGTTATTTTATCAGGGAAAAGATGAGGAGGTGGCCGATGGGTTCAGTAGCAATCCATCGACATGTCAAAAAGGACGTATTCCCAAAATTAATATGATCAAGTTTGTTCTGGGGGGAAGAGAAGAATGTTGTTGATGCTGACACAAATCATCGAGAGGCAAGGATGGTATTTCTAGCCATGAATTCAATTGACATCTCTGAAGAAGCGAAAGTGTTGACGGTGATCAAGAAATTTTTTGTCGAGAGACTCTATGAAGATGCCATCGAGCAGAAAAGGAAGGATAAAGTGAAAGTCTATGAGAACCATAGATTCGACACAAGCTCAAAGTCAAGCTTGTTGTTCGAGGTGAAATGATAAGATGAGGAAGATCGACGTAAGCTTAGCTCATCGTCGGAAGTTGCTCCGGGCATAAGGACTAGGTAGCATAGTTAAAAGTTGACATGATAAAAATATAGCCGATCAGGCTAGGAATGATGTGATGGGGTATAAAGCTTCCCAGTATCAAGTACTAGGTGTAATACCAGAAGGTAAATCAGAGTAGAGGTTGGACGGGGGAAATGATTTGCAAAGGATAAGTAATTTTAACTTACCCAGTAAATGGGATCAAGGAGGAAATATGGTCGGGACCATAACTACAAGTGATCCAATTACGATACCGGAAGAATTATTCAAATGATTAAATATCCTTGCAAGAAGCTTTCATCATAAGTTCCACACTGTGTCCGTGGGCATGAACACAAAGATTCAGGGTCGACTCCCACTTCTACAATGCATAACCTTTCATTTTACTTCTCGCTCTTGATGAAGCCATAGTATTGAAATTTTATCTGACGAAAAGCCAGTAGAGTAAAACCCGCATAACTTTCGAGTTCACACAGATTAGGGAAGGAATAGGTTCAACCCATCGGGGCATCTTAGGAACATATATCATAAATTTCAAGAATAATTAACACAAGATTGGTAGTAGAGCATGCTTGAGAAAGCAGAGGATACAATTTACCAAAAGCATTATTTATCCGAGGAAAGGCTCACAAGCTTGTTGAATATGAAGGACGTTGTTGGATAAAATCCAAAAAGGGGTCTGATGGTCCACAAGGGATCTGATGTGAGCATCAATACTCCACCAGAGGAAGAAAGAATGCAAGGAGATCAGATTATAGAAACAACTGCCTAACTCAAAGCATCAATTACAAAGTAATTATGAATTCCAAGACAAGGGATCAGAAGCAATGCTCTGATTAGGGATGAATAGGTAGAATAGCCTTAGGGGTACAATCGATGGCGATTTGATTGATCGAGATTCAGCACATGTTAAAATGACGTCTGAGCCGGAAGGATGAATTCTAGGATCCAATTGAGGATTGCGATCATTCGCAACATATTGTATCAACGGACTCAAAATGATAATGACAAAGGCTGACAATAAGATTACTAGTCTTATGGTATTAACCATAATGCAAGCAAGCAAGAAATTTTAGAACAATAGGCTATTGAGGATTTTCACGAGAACAAATGGTATTACGAAGACTTTTGTGAAGTACATGAATCAACTGAGGATGAGTTGATACTCGATAGGTGCACAAAGTTATCCGTAGGGGTATTTAGATGACAAGGAACTGCAAGGCAGTAAGCTCAAAGAATTCTCGGAAAATGGAGAGCAGTTCAGGGCATTTTGTAATAACAAGATCAATGGGATAGAATGTAAGATTGGCAAGTGTGTGTAGTTATCCATAAGGATATTTCGGTGGTAGGGAATTGCAAAGGCAACAGGCACAAAGTCTCGAGAGAATATCGTAGAGTATCTTCGGAATCTTCTAATGCAGCAGGCGATCATCTAAAATAAGGGGCTCTCCGGGCTGATGTGATCACGAGATCCTAATGTTCGAGTTAGTAAAACTATTTAACCCGAATAGAAGAGAGAACAGAGTCCCAGAGTATAGACGAGGAATAAAATATCCTAATACCACCCATATGGCGATGTGGGCCCGTAAGACACACAACCATGTTAGTAAAAGTTTTTGTAGTGACTAGACTCAACTTTGGCCAAGGAGTTGTAAAGGGGGCTATCTACAGGCAGCCGGCTCTGATACCAACTTGTGACGCCCTCGATTCAATTGTACACTAATCATACACGCAAATGTGTACAATCAAGATCAAGGGCTCATGGGAAGATATCACAACACAACTCTAGACACAAATTAAAATAATACAAGCTTTATATTACAAGCCAGGAGCCTCGAGGGCTTGAATACATAAGCTTGAATACACAAGAGTCAGCGGAAGCAACAATATCTGAGTACAGACATAAGTTAGACAAGTTTGCCTTCAGAAGGCTAGCACAAAAGCAACAACGATCGGAAAGGCAAGGCCTCTTGCCTGGGAGCCTCCTAACTACTTCTACTCGTCTGCGGTCTTCACGTAGTAGTAGGCATCCTCCGGGTAGTAGTATTCATCAGTGTCGTCGTCTGGCTCCTGGGATCCGTCATCTGGTCGTAACAATCGGCTATGGGGGAAAAAGAAGTAGCAAAGCAATCATGAGTACTCATCCAAAGTACTCGCAAGACTTACATCAGATCTAAACTAAGTATGCATCTGTATCAAAGGAAATGGGCTGTATCTGTGGACTAAACTGCAGAATGCCAGAATAGAGGAAAGGCTTAGTCCTATCGATGACTGGCATCTTCTGGAAACCACCATCTTGCAGCAATAGGAGGGAGTAGAGTAGCATAAAATAAAGTAGCAGTAGTGTTATCAACCTCGGCCAGAGATCCTTTCTCGACTGCCTGCGAGAAAGCAATCCCAGAGCCATACTATCCATTTCTCATATCCATTTCTCATCACACACCGTTTCTCATAACCACTTCTCATCTCAAGTATCCAGTTTTAGTTGTATCGATCGGGATACAACTCCAAGTGTCCGTTACCGTAGGACAGGCTATCGATAGATGTTTTCTTCCCTGCAGGGGTGCACCAACTTACCCACCAAGCTCAATTAACTCCGGCCAGACACACTTTCCTGGGTCATGCCCGGCCTCGGCCAAACAATACGCCGCAACCCGACCTAGGCTTAATAGAGAGGCCAGCATGCCGGACTAAACCTATACCCCAGGGGTCATGGGCCATCTCCCCGGGAACTCCTTCACGTTGTGTACGTGGCGGGTGAGCAGACCTAGCTACCTCCTTCAAAAAGGCAGGTGCTTACCAGTCCAACACGGCGCGCGCCGCTCAGTCGCTGGCGTCTATTAAGCTTCGGCTGATGTATACGATGAAGAACACCCATACTATGGCCACGTGATGGTTAGTGCTATCAGGCCAGAGGCTCGTCGGATCAAATATCCAAATCGTAGTGGATTAGGAACGCGCGGTAACAAGCAGAGACTCACGAAAGATGTGACCCCGTCGCCTCGTCTCGAGTACTTGTGGCAAGGGCTAAGAATGCCTGGCCACGCCTCGTAAGTATCTCACGGGCACCTTCCGGGTCAACCCGACTCCACATCACTCGCTATTAAGCTCGCGCGGGTACCCCTCAGGGCCAACCCGTCTTAGTAACATGGCTCAGTGAAAAGTCATAGTAACCATAGTAACTGTGTGTCTAACACGAAGGGGAAAACCCGAGGAATCACCCCCGGTGAACTCCACTCGATGTTATCATCAAGGTGAACGTAAGAGGATCCACCCTCGAGGTTCACATTTGATGAGTTGCACGACAGAGCCGTAACGGAAGTGGTTAAGGAGGAAATCACCCTCGATGACCTCGACCGTATAGCTACACTACAGAGATCTCATCAGGAGTGATGTAAGAGGTTCCACCCTCGGCACTAGATAGTAACTCTGAAGAGTCGTACAACTAGGGGGTGATGTGTGGTGTCGGGGCCTGGACGTCGATTACGTTGATCGAGTCATCGAACATAAAGCGAGGCAACTGGGACAAGGTGGGGTCACTGATGGATCTCTAACCAACCTATACTAAGTAGTTTAGGATAAGCAGGTAAGGTATAAAAGCAGGTAACAACAGGCTATGCATCAGAGTAGGATCATACAGAAAGCAGTAACAGTTCTAATGCAAGCATGAGAGGGAAAGGAATGGGAGATATCAGAATGCTCAAGGGGGTTTTGCTTGCCTGGTTGCTCAGACAAGAAGGAGGGGTCGTCGGTGACGTAGTCGATCATAGCGGCATCATCGGTCTCGGGGTCTACGGGAGAGAAGAGGGGGAAGAAACAGTAAATACAAAGCAAGCAATGCATCTCAAGGCATAACATGACGACGGGGGTTGCCCTAAAGTAGTATTACACGTTGCAGACGGAGGGAATAAACATCCGAGGATGAATTCCCGGCGTTAGGCGGATTTCGGACAGATGAAAGAGAGGGGACGGTTCCATGTTCAGCATGCTAGGGGCATGTGACAGGTGAAAGGACCGCACATTTGGATTCGTTGGATTTTTCTGAGCAACTTTCATGTAGAAAACATTTTCATCCGAGCTACGGTTTATTTTCTACTAATATTCAAACTTTAAATACTTTTCTGGATTTATTTATTTTAACAGAAATGGAAATATGACGTCAGCATGATGTACAGGTGATGTCAGCAGTCAATAGGACGATTGATTGGGGTCAAACCTGACCTGTGGGTCCAGTGGGACCCACTGGTCAGTGACTGGACTAATTAAACAGTGTTAATTGGACTAATCTAATGCTAATTATCAAGCGGGGCCCACTGTCAGTGTCTAATTGGTGAATACATTAATTAATCAATTTAATTAATAGATTTTCTATTTATCTAAAACGTTTTATTGACTCGGCCCCACATGTCAGTGGGTTGACTCAGTCAACGAGTCAACTGGACCCACCCGTCAGTGGCTCAGCGGGCCCCATATGTCAGCACCAGGTCAGCCTCGCTGGCGTCGGCGCCGGAAGTGCTCCGGCGAGCCTCCCGCGGCGACGCGCGTCGGGAGAGGGGTCAGGTTTCGCGCATAGGGGGTTTTCGGGGTCATAGCTAGGTGCGTTCGACGCGGTTCGACGTCGTACGTAAGATGGAGGCGACGGCCGTGGCCGGGAATGACCGGAACGGTGCTGGCGACGAGTAGAAACGGTGCTGGAGTACGGGCGCGAGCGGGTTCAGTGTTAGAGCGCGCGAGCAGCCAAACTAACCAACTAGGCGGGGTCTACGACGCTCCAGGAGCTCGTCGGAGCTACTAGCTCGAGCGGAGGAGCTCGGTGGCGAGCCCTACGACGACAATGGCGGATGGCGGAACTCGGCTTGTGGGCGAGCTAGCTACAGTGAAATGCACGGCGCGAGGAGAGGAAAGGAGGAAGGGAGGAGCTCACCGTGCGGCCAAGAAAGGCCCGTGCGAGCTTAGGAGCAGCAGCATTGGACGGAGACGACGGCGGGTGCCTACAACCGAGAAGGAGAGGTGAGGTCGTTCCCGAGCTCGATGACGAGGTGTAGTCGAGGCAGCCGAGCGAGGCGGAGCGGTAGGGTGCATCGGCGAGGCGATCGGGAGGCGGTGGCCACGAGATCGACGGCTGCGCGTCGACGACCGCTCACGGGCGAACGAGACAGAGAAGAAGGGGGGTGAACGAGGGAGAGCGAGGAGGGGGCGAATGGATGATGAGGCAGAGATCGAGGAGGTGGGGAGGCAAGTGGGGAAGGGAGAGGGGAGCCCAAGGCGTCGGGGTCTTATCCCCTCGACACCGGCGAGCTGGTGCGGAGGGGCGCGCTCGGCCATGCCCCCGGTCGGTTGAACAGGGAGGTGGGCGAAGGGAATGGTGGGCCGGTTGTGGCCAGCCCAGGGGGTTAGGGGCCGGATGGCCCAGTTGGCCTGGGGTTTTCTTTATAACTTTTTATTTCCTTTTTGTGTTTCTGTTTTATTTTGTTTTATTTATTTTCTCCTTAACTTAGTTTAAGTAAAAGGTAAATCTAGTTTCTAAACTAGTACTCGTATTTATACCTCTTCCATAAAAAGCTTCATACTCTAATAAATTAGTTTGTTATTTTATAAATTATAAAAGGCATTAACATAATTGTTTAAGCCACTGTTTTATTCACAAAGGGCATTTAGACATTTTGGAAAAATGTTAGTTCACTACCAATATTACCAAAAGAAATTTGCCCCGTGATGAACATATTAGATTCCATGTATGACAAATATGAATTTTGACTTTAGATTGGATTTGAATTTGAATTGTGATTTGGATCAAGTGAATATTAGCAATAGTAACATGATGACATGGCACCATTAACAGGGGATTATTGTAGCATGACACTGGGGGTGTTACACCAACCCTGCAAAAGACGATCTAGCTGGTACCGCGGAGAAACCCAGTTGCAACAGGCGTCGTCTGGCGTTTAATTCTCAGGAGACGCCTCCAGCTGCCGCCTTCACCGAGCCTCAGATAGCCGAGGTGCCAAATATTATCAGCCCCAACACACTCAAGAATGATGTCTGTGAGCAGAACTCGATCCCATTACAACAGAAGAAGAAGGGACGGAAAAGAAAGAATAACAAGGGTGCGAGCCAGCCGGCACCGAGTATGATCCGTGCTCAGGACGGGCCACCTACATCTAAGGATATCTCGAGGAGGGTGCATGTGGCGGGTAGGCCGATGCTACCAACTAATCTGCTCAATGCTGCAACCGGTGCTATGCAGAGTCTGCATGACAGTGTTCTTTCTTTGGAGAAGCGGCGTCACTCCGAGAGTGATCTGGCATACCCGGTTTTCATGTCCATGGTACCAGAGGGCTAGGGCTTTGTCGATAGCGCCATCGGGGGTATGATCGTCCTGCGGTTTGATGACATCTTCTCTATGTTTAACCTTCATCCGCTACACTACACCTTCGTTCGGCTATTTTCGCTAAGTATGGAGATGTGGATCATTAGAGATAAGACCCCGGACATCGTGATAGTCGACCCCTTCTACATGCGTGCCAAGATCTTGGGCAGCACTGGGGACCGGCAAGTCGCGAGTTCATACCTCGAAGGCATCATTCTGGCAAACCCAGATAAGGATAACTTCCTCGTGCCTTACTTTCCCGAGTAAGTCATCCACTCACCGCCCCGTAACAAATGATTTCTTAGATTTCGACCGTTCTTTTTTTCTAACATTCTGTGTTTTGTGAAGTGACACACATTGCACACTCATCCTCTTAAGCCCGAAATATTCCATGGCCACGTATTTCGACTCGGACCGTCAGTCGAAGAAAGACTACACAAATATCAAGAAAGTTCTTGATGATGTTCTCCCCGGCTACGGCAGATCTGGAGGCAACTTCAGCAGGCCAATTCATAGGTAAGGCAAGCACGTGTTCACCCACAAAACGACGTTCCCCTGCGTCAAGCAGCCGCCTGGCGGTCAGAAGGATGCCTACTATGCCCTCCATCACATGCGGGCGATCATACGGGACCATAATCACCTTCTGCTACCAAATAATCTCAAAGATTGGGCCGCAAGCTTGTCGGCAATCCAAGACGCGGACATCAGACAAGAATACTTTCGCATCGAGTCGGAGTTTGTGGAAATCATCCATCAAGATGTCCTTCATACCTCGGGGCAGTTCTACCTCAGATATCAACCGTCGAACAGTGAGATAGAAACAATGCTACAAATGTAGGCTGACAACGCCCGCGATTTCATGACCTTCACGACAGACGGCGGCTTCATCCACGCTCCGGTCCCTGAGTCGAGTCAAAAGTGGTGATGCTATGTGTAGTTCTGAAATATCGATTAGCTCATGTTGTAATTAAACTTTAATGAACTTGTATGTCTCTTTGGTTTGGATAGTCGCTCAACTTATATGTAATCGATGCTATTTATTAGTAGGACCATGAATCGTGCTATTAATGTCTTGCTTTTCTCTTCTGGTCCTTTTGTTGCATACTTATATATTGCTTATGTATTGTCTGTGAATTGCTACTAACGTTTTGTTTGGCTAGTGCATAGAAATGCCGTCGTATGTCATGTACAAGGGTAAGGTTCCTGGAGTCTATGACGACTAGGAGGAGTGTCGGAGACAGGTTCACTATTTCAGCAGTAACAGTTACAAAGGGTACACCACTAGGGCGGAGGCGGAAGCTAGATACGCGCGCTATCTAGCGGGAGAGAGGAGGGAGCAGAGGAGGAACCAGATGAAGACCAGTTTCATCGCGATGATGCTCATCGTGATGACCGCAGCTCTCTTCTATGTGATGGTAGTTTAGATGATCGATATAGACTTGTAATATGAAGACAAACTCATTACTCGCGGTCTCGAGACTTTTAATGTTCTAGCTTTGTTCGGTATTTTGAATTCAGAGACTAGCTAATATGATGAATTGTATTCGAAGACTAATCTTCTGTTGTACTCGATAAATCTGCTTTTGCTGTGTGGTGCTATCTATATTCTGTGCAGTAATATATTTTGTAACCTGTGCAAATATCAGAAAAGAAAAAAATCTAATATTCATACTAGTGGCGCACCATACAACACATTATTGGCGCACTGCTGTAAAAATACTAGTGGCGCATTGTCTGTTAGTGCGCCATTAGTAACCCATAGCAGAAGGTAAATATGCCCCCTGGGAGGCATACTAATGGCGCACCATGGGACATACTAATGGCGCACTGCCTAGTGCGCCACTACTGTGTGATATACTAATGGCGCACCAGGGGTGCGCCATTAGTATTAGTTACTAATGGCGTGATGATAGTGGCGCACCTGTAGTGCGCCATTAATGGCCAAAACAGGTGCGCCACTAACAGGCCTTTTCCTAGTAGTGAAAACTGCTTGGGGAGATTGTTCCTTGGTATGTGACTCCTCCATTGGTCCAATTAGTTTTTGTTCTAGTGCTTTATTCATTGCAAATTTATGCTGCTTAGGTGACCCTGTTCTTAAGCTTGCATGTCAAATTTATATGGTCAAAAGTAGTTTTGATGCATGATATAGGCTCTAGGCACTTGTAGGAGTAGTTGCTATCAATTTTATTGAGTTTGGTTCACTTTTATTTTGAAGTTACTAAAAATTTCAGAATTTTTCAGAATATAATGAAGAGATTTTTGAGGGGCTCATCGAGCCGAAGCTCGAAGGAAAAGCAAAATGAAAAGGCAGAGAAGCCCAAGTATAATCTGCCTCGCACCGTGGAGGTTCGGCCTGTGAATGGCCTTCCGATGAATTCTTGAGAGCAGCCGGGATTTATGATGATTTTTATGAATTGGCTGAGAATGCAGGCCTCACCGCCTTCCTCCACGACCAACGCGACTAGTATCTCTTACTCACTAATATCTTTGTGCAAAACTTTCATTTCCATTCTAGGAGCTCACCACCTACGGTGGAGTTTTATTTATATGATGAGCATAAGGAGATGTCACTTTATGATTTTTGTCGGGTTTGTTTGGTCCCTTTCGAGGGCACGACATAGGAACCACATCGCGGCGATGTGGATGGGTTTATTGATACCATCACTGTAGGTGAAACGAGGAAGGTTTTCGATGCACGAATCACTAGCATACATTTTCCTGTTTTACGCTACTTTGCAATATTTGCTAGTCGTTGCTTAATTGGTCGTGGAAACTGTGGAAACCTTAGTGTTCCTGATATTATTATTTTGTTCCACGGTTTATTCAGTGATAACTCTGTTAGTATGGGCGGTATTATTGCTAAACGGTTAAGTCTAAATCATACAAAGGGCCCCATCTTTGGAGGCATCTATGCTTCACGCCTAGCTGCACATTTTAACATACCTATTAGGCATTATGAGAAGGAAGAAAAATTGCTGCCTCGTGTTTATTTAGATTATAAGAGTATGGTGGCACACGATTTTATTGTTAAGAATAGGGAAGGGGAGCTTAAATACAAATTGTTCTTTCATAAACATCATCCTGAGACTATTACCCTACCTGCTCCTTCCTTGTTTGATTTATCTGCAGGCCAGTACCTTGTTCTGTTTGAGGCTATTCACGCTTATCGGAACCCTACATCAGCCACAGAGCTAGAGTCAGAACCACAAGTTGATCATCCACGACAGTCTAATTACCATTGGGATCTGGAAATGATTGCCAACCAGTGGCAGTCAGAGTCTTCTTCTTCTCAGTACGACCCCAACTATTATTATGGATATCCGCCAGGCCAGCCGTGGCCATAGACCAACTTAGACCAAAAACCTAAGCTTGGGGGAGTACATATGTCTCACCGACATTATATTCATGTTCACACACTCATTGCTAGATGTCGGTGCTCATACTTTTTTGTTGTATCATCCATGCTAGTTTATTTTCCTTTTTATGCTTTCTTCTTGTGTGTTTAATAAACCTTAAGAAAAACCAAAAAAATTAGTTGTAGCTTTTAATTAGTTTACTTTCCATGCTTGTAGTAGTAATTAAAAAGAAAACCCAAAAAGATTTCATGTTCTTCTTTTGCTTGTTGGGAGCTTTCCCGTGTAAATAGTTTTATTTCTTTCTTTTCTTTGGGGGTCGATAGGAGAAGACCATAATTAAATTGTTGAAGTGGCTCTCATATGCATTATTGTTGATCTGACAAAAGAGCCCATATTTCTTTGTCTTCTCTTGTTTATTGAATGCTTGCAGATTCCAGCTTAGTCCAATGCACATGCACTACTATTATTATTCACACTATTCGGTCATGCAAGTGAAAGGCAATTATGATGATATATGATGGACTGACTGAGATGAGAAAAGCTGGTATGAACTAGACCACTCTTGTTTTTGTAAATATGATTAATTCATCGTTCCTGATTCAGCCTATTATGAATAAACATGTTTGCAATGACAACTAGAGATCATAGTTTCTTGTGCCATGCTTGATTAGCTAGTAGCTTATAATGGTTTACCTTGCGTACCAACATGCTATTAAAATGGTTGTGATGTGGTATGATAGGGTGGTATCATCCTCTGAATAATTTAAGTGACTTGACTTGGCACATGTTCACGCATGTAGTTGAAACAAAATCAACATAGCCTTCACGTATTTGTGTTCATGGTGGATTATATCCTACTCATGCTTGCATTCGGTGTTGATTAATTTTAATGCATGGTCATGACTGTTGTCGCTCTCTAGCTGGTCGCTCCCCAGTCTTTTGCTAGCCTTCAGCTGTACTAAGTGGGAATACTGCTTGTGCCTCCAACTCCATAAACCCCAAAGTTGTTCCATATGAGTCCACCATACCTACCTATATACGGTATCTACCTGCCGTTCCAAGTAAATTTGTATGTGCCAAACTCTAAACCTTCAAATGAATATCATGTTTTGTATGCTCGAATAGCTCATGTATCAACTAGGTCTGTCCGTATCTTCCATGTTAGGCGGGTTATTCTCAGGAGGAGTGGACTCCGCTCCTCACTCACGAGAAAGTGGCTGGTCACCGGGATGCCCAGTCCCATGCTTTATGCAAATCAAATCAAAATAATTGCAAACAAAACTCCCCCTGGGACTCTTGTTAGTGGGAGGCACTCGTTGTTTCGAGCAAGCCATGGATTGATGCTTGTTAGTGGAGGGGGAGTATAAACTTTACCATTCTGTTTGGGAACCACCTATAATGTGTGTAGCATGGAAGATATCGCCATCTCTTCGTTGTTATGTTGACAATAAAAGTATACCGCTCAAAATATTATTCACCTCTATTTCAAAACCGAGCTCTGGCACCTCTACAAATCCCTGCTTCCCTCTGCGAAGGACCTATCTATTAACTTTCATGTTGATTCATCATCCTCTTATTAAAAAGCACCAGTTGGAGAGCACCGCTGTCATTTGCATTCATTACTGTTAGTTTACATTGAGTATGACTTGACTGGATCTCTTTTACCATGAATTACAATGTCTAGTCAGTCCTTGATCTTTAAAGGTGCTCTGCATTTATGTTTTGCAGTCTCAGAAAAGGCTAGCGAGATACCATCTTGTTATATCATATTATGATTGTTTTGAGAAAGTGTTGTCATCCGAGATTTATTATTATTGCTCGCTTGTTGATTATGCCATTGATATGAGTAAACATGAGACCTATGCGTTATTGTGAATATGGTTAGTTCATAATCTTTGCTGAAAACTTGAATGCTGGCTTTACATATTTACAACAACAAGAGCAAACAGAGTTTGTAAACATTTTTCTTTATCACTTTCAGTTTGTCAACTGAATTTCTTGAGGACAAGCAAAGGTTTAAGCTTGGGGGAGTTGATATGTCTCCGTCGTATCTACTTTTCCAAACACTTTTGACCTTGTTTTGGACTCTAACTTGCATGATTTGAATGGAACTAACCCGGACTGACGTTGTTTTCAACAGAATTGCCATGGCGTTATTTATGTGCAGAAACAAAAGTTCTCTGAATGACATGAAACTTCACGGAATGTCTATTTGGAAATAATAAAAAATCCTTGCAGAAGATGAATACCAGGGGGCCCACCACTTGTCCACGAGGGTGGGGGGCACGCCTGCCCCCCTAGGGCGCGCCCCCTACATCATGGGCCCCCTGGAGCTCCTCCAACCTCAACTCCAACTCTATATATATTTGGTTTTGGAGAGAAAAAAATATGGGAGAAGGATTCATCGCATTTTACGATACGGAGCCGCCGCCAAGCCCTAAAACCTCTCGGGAGGGCTGATTTGGAGTCCGTTCGGGGCTCCGAAGAGGGGAATCCGTCGCCATCATCATCATCAACCACCCTCCATCACCAATTTCATGATGCTCACCGCCGTGCGTGAGTAATTCTATCGTAGGCTTGTTGGACGGTGATGGGTTGGATGAGATTTATCATGTAATCGAGTTAGTTTTGTTAGGGTATGATCCCTAGTATCCACTATGTTCTGAGATTGATGTTGCTATGACTTTGCGATGCTTAATGCTTGTCACTAAGGCCCGAGTGCCATGATTTGAGATCTGAACCTATTATGTTTTCATCAATATATGAGAGTTCTTGATCCTATCTTGCAAGTCTATAGTCACCTATTATGTGTTATGCTCCGTTAACCCCAAAGTGACAATAATCGGGATACTTACCGGTGATGACCGTAGTTTGAGGAGTTCATGTATTCACTATGTGTTAATGCTTTGGTCCGGTACTCTATTAAAAGGAGGCCTTAATATCCTTTAGTCTCTGCTAGGACCCCGCTGCCACGGGAGGGTAGCACAAAAGATATCATGGAAGTTCTTTTCCATAAGAACATATGACTATATTCGAAATACATGCCTACATTACATTGATGAATTGGAGCTAGTTCTGTGTCACCCTAGGTTATGACTGTTACATGATGAACCGCATCCGGCATAATTCTCTATCACCAATCCATTGCCTACGAGCTTTCCATATATTGTTCTTCTCTTATTTACTTTTCCGTTGCTATTGCTATCATCACTACAAAATACCAAAAACATTACTTTTGCTATCATTACCTTTTGCTACCATTACCATTACTATCATATTACTTTGCTACTAAACACTTAGCTGCAGATATTAAGTTTCCAGGTGTGGTTGAATTGACAACTCAGTTGCTAATACTTGAGAATATTCTTTGGCTCCCCTTGTGTCGAATCAATACATTTGGGTTGAATACTCTACCCTCGAAAACTGTTGCGATCCCCTATACTTGTGGGTTATCATCCATCGTCTCATACTGATACGTCCATTTTGCTTCATGCTTTTATATCGATATTTATTGCATTATGGGCTATCATTACACATTATGTCACAATATTTATGCCTATTATCTCTTATTTTACAAGGATTACATAAAGAGGGAGAATGCCGGCAGCCTGGATTCTGGGCTGGAAAAGGAGCAAATATTAGAGACCCATTATGCATAGCTCCAAAAGTCTTGAAGCTTCACGGAATTCACTTTCAGAATATATAAAAAATAATGAGCGCAAGAAGTTCCAGAGGGGGGCCACACCCTGCCCATGAGGGTGGGGGCGCGCCCTACCCCCTGGGCGCCCCCTGCCTCATGGGCCCCCTGGTGGCCCTCCGATGCCCATCTTCTGCTATATGGAGTCTTTCGATGAGGAAAAAATCATAGGCCAGCTTTCGGGACGAGACTCCACCGCCACGAGGCGGAAACCTTGGCGGAACCAATCTAGGGCTCTGGCGGAGCTACTCTGCCGGGGAAACTTCCCTCCGGGAGGGGGAAATCATCGCCATCATCATGACCAACGATCCCCTCATCGGGAGGGGGTCAATATCCATCAACATCTTCACCAGCACCATCTCCTCTCAAACCCTAGTTCATCTCTTGTATCCAATTCTTGTCTCCAAGTCTGGGATTGGTACCTGTGGGTTGCTAGTAGTGTTGATACTCCTTGTAGTTGATGCTAGTTGGTTTATTTGGTGGAAGATCATATGTTCAAATCCTATATGCACATCAATACCCCTTTGATTATGAACATGAATATGCTTTGTCAGTAGTTACGTTTGTTCCTGCGGACATGGGAGAAGTCTTGCTATTAGTAGTCATGTTAATTTGGTATTCGTTCGATATTTGGATGAGATGTATGTTGTCTCTCCTCTAGTGGTGTTATGTGAACGTCGACTACATGACACTTCAACATTATTTGGGCCTAGAGGAAGGCATTGGGAAGTAATAAGTAGATGATGGGTTGCTAGAGTGACAGAAGCTTAAACCCTAGTTTATGCGTTGCTTCGTAAGGGGCTGATTTGGATCCATATGTTTCATGCTATGGTTAGGTTTGCCTTAATACTTTGGTTGTAGTTGCGGATGCTCGCTATAGAGGTTAATCATAAGTGGGATGCTTTTCCAAGTAAGGGTAGTACCCAAGCACCGGTCCACCCACATACCAAATTATCAAAGTACCGAACGCGAATCATATGATCGTGATGAAACCTAGCTTGACGATATTTCCATGTGTCCTCGGGAGCGCTTTACATCATATAAGAGTTTTTCTAGGCTTGTCCTTTGCTACAAAAAGGATTGGGCCACCTTGCTGCACTTTATTTACTTTTGTTACTTGTTGCTCGTTACCAATTATCTTATCACAAAACTATCTGTTACCTATAATTTCAGTGCTCGCAGAGAATACCTTGCTGAAAACCGCTTATCATTTCCTTCTGCTCCTCGTTGGGTTTGACACTCTTATCGAAAGGACTACGATAGATCCCCTATACTTGTGGGTCATCAAGACTCTTTTCTAGCGCCGTTGCTGGGGAGTGAAGCGCCTTTGGTAGGTGGAATTTGGTAAGGAAAAATTTATATAGTGTGCTGAAATTTACTGTCACTTGTTACTATGGAAAGTAATCCTCTGAGGGGCTTGTTGGGGTATCTTCACCCCGACTAATAGAGCAAAGAGTTGCTCATCCACCTATTGAACCTACTAAAAATGAAAATGTCTACTTTGAGATTCCTTTGGGTATGATAGAAAAACTGCTAGCTAATCCTTTTGCAGAAGACGGAACAATGCATCCTGATGAGCACCTAATATATGTGGATGAAGTTTGTGGATTATTTAAGCTTGCATGTGTGCCCGATGATGTTATTAAGAAGAAGGTCTTCCCTTTATCTTTGAAGGGAGATGCATTGACATGGTATAGGCTATGTGATGATATGGGATCATGGAACTACATACGATTGAAATTGGAATTTCATCCGAAGTTTTATCCTATGCATCTTGTTCATCGTGATCGTAATTATATATATAATTTTTGGCCTCGCGAAGGAGAAAGCATCACTCAAGCCTGGGGGAGGCTTAAATCAATGTTATATTAATGCCCCAATCATGAGCTCTCAAGAGAAATAATTATTCAGAATTTATATGCTCGGCTTTCTGATAACAATCGCACCATGCTCGATACTTCTTGTGCTGGCTCTTTTATGATGAAGACTATTGCATTCAAATGGGATTTATGGGAAAGAATTAAACGCAACTCTGAAGATTGACACCTCGACGAAGGTAAGAAGTCAAGTATGACACCTAAGTTTGATTGTGTTAAATCTTTTATGGATACCGATGTTTTTCATAAATTTAGCACTAAATATGGACTTGACTCTGAAATAGTAGCTTCTTTCTGTGAATCTTTTGCTACTCATGTTGATCTCCCTAGGGAGAAGTGGTTTAAATATCATCCTCCCATAGAAGTAAAAGAAGTTGCACCTATTAAAGTTGAAGAAAAGACTGTCACTTATAATGATCCTATTGTTCCTACTGCTTATGTTGAGAAACCACCTTTTCCTGTTAGGATAAAAGATCATGCTAAAGCTTCAACTGTGGTTCGTAAAACCAATATTAGAACCTATACACCTCCCGAGCAAATTAAAGTTGAACCTAATATTGCTATTGTTAAAGATCTCATGTCTGATAATATTGATGGGCATGTTATCAATTTCTGTGATGAAACTGCTAGAATTGCTAAACCTTGTGCTAAAGATAAACATAGACCTGTGGTAGGCATGCCTGTTATTTCTGTTAAAATAGGAGATCATTGTTATCATGGCTTATGTGATATGGGTGCCAGTGCTAGTGCTATACCTATTGACCTATACAGAGAAATTATCCATGATATTGCACCTGTTGAGTTAGAAGAAATTAAACTTGCCAATAGAGATATTATTTCACCAATGGGAATTGTTAGAGATGTTGAAGTCTTGTGTGGGAAAACTAAATATCCTGTTGATTTTATTGTTCTTGGTTCCCCACAAGATAGCTTTTGTCCCATTATATTTGGTAGACCCTTCTTGAACACAGTTAATGCTAAGATAGATTGCGAAAAGGATGTTGTTACTATTGGTTTAGGTGATACGTCTCATGAGTTTAATTTCTCTAAATTTCGTAGACAACACTGTGAAGAAGAATTGCCTAGTAAAGATGAAATTATTGGTCTTGCTTCTATTGCCATGCCTCCTAGTGATCCTTTAGAACAGTATTTGCTAGACCATGAAAATGATATGTTTATGAATGAAAGAAGGGAAATAGGTGAAGTATTCTTTAAACAGGAACCCATCCTAAAACACAATTTTCCTATTGAAATCCTAGGGCTCCTCCACCCAAGGGTGATCCCGTGTTTGAGCTCAAACTGTTACCTGATACTCTTAAATATGCTTATCTTGATGAGAAAAAGATATATCCTGTTATTATTAGTGCTAACCTTTCAGAGCATGAAGAAGAGAGATTATTGAAAACTCTGAAGAAGCACCGAGCTGCTATTGGATATACTCTTGATGATCTTAAGGGCATTAGTCCCACACTATGTCAACACAAAATAAATTTGGAGAAAGATGCCAAACCAGTTCGTGATCACCAATGACGGTTGAATCCTAAAATGAAAGAAGTGGTAAGAAAGGAAATACTAAAGCTCCTTGAGGCAGGTATAGTTTATCCCGTTGCTGATAGTCAGTGGGTAAGTCCTGTCCATTGTGTCCCTAAAAAGGGAGGTATTACTGTCGTTCCTAATGATAAAGATGAATTGATTCCTCAAAGAATTATTACAGGTTATAAGATGGTAATTGATTTCTGCAAATTAAATAAGGCTACTAAAAAAGATCATTACCTCTTACCATTTATTGATCAAATGCTAGAAATATTATCCAAACATACACATTTTTTGCTTTCTAGATGGTTATTCTGGTTTCTCTCAAATACCTGTGTCAGCTGACGATCAATCTAAGACCACTTTTACTTTCCCTTTCGGTACTCTTGCTTATAGACGTATGCCTTTTGGTTTATGTAATGCACCTGCTACCTTCCAAAGATGCATGATGGCTATATTCTCTGACTTTTTTGAAAAGATTTGTGAGGTTTTCATGGACGATTTCTCCATCTATGGATCCTCTTTTGATGATTGCTTAAGCAACCTTGATCGAGTTTTGTAGAGATGTGAAGAAACTAACCTTGTCTTGAATTGGGAGAAGTGCCACTTTATGGTTAATGAAGGTATTGTCTTGGGGCATAAAGTTTCTGAAAGAGGTATTGAAGTTGATAAAGCTAAGGTTGATGCTATTGAAAAGATGCCATGTCCCAAGGACATCAAAGTTATAAGAAGTTTCCTTGGTCACGCCGGTTTTTATAGGAGGTTCATTAAGGACTTCTCAAAAATGTCTCGGCCTCTGACTAATTTGTTACAAAAAGATATACCATTTGTTTTTTATGACGATTGCGTAGAAGCATTTGAAATACTTAAGAAAGCATTAATCTCTGCACCTATTGTTCAGCCACCTGATTGGAATTTACCCTTTGAAATTATGTGTGATGCTAGTGATTATACTGTAGGTGCTGTTCTAGGGCAAAGAGTTGATAACAAATTAAATGTTATTCAATATGCTAGTAAAACTCTAGACAATTCCCAGAGAAATTATGCTACTACCGAAAAAGAATTCTTAGCAGTTGTATTTGCTTGTGATAAGTTCAGACCTTATATTGTTGATTCTAAAGTAACTATTCACACGGATCATGCTGCTATTAAATATCTTATGGAAAAGAAAGATGCTAAACCTAGACTTAGGTGGTGTTTGGTTCTCTTGTCCTAAGACTTTTTCTAGTCCCTGGGACTTTTTGGAAAAGACTCTCAAGGAGGTGCTTCTAAGGACTTTTAGCAAAAAGTCCCCAAAAAGTCCCACCCTGTTTGGTTTGCTAGGGACTTTTTCTAGTCCCAACACAAAAAAGTCCCCGGAACCAAACACACCCTTATTTGGTGGGTTCTCTTATTACAAGAATTTGATTTGCATATTATTGATAGAAAGGGAGCTGAGAACCCCATTGCAGACAACTTGTGTAGGCTAGAGAATGTTCTTGATGACCCACTTCCTATTGATGATAGCTTTCCTGATGAACAATTAAATGTCATAAATGCTTCTCGTACTGCTCCATGGTATGCTGATTATGCTAATTATATTATTGCTAAATTTATACCACCTAGTTTCACATACCAGCAAAAGAAAATAATTCTATGATTTGAGACTTTACTTTTGGGATGACCCACATCTTTATAAAGAAGGAGTAGATGGTGTCATTATACGTTGTGTACCTTAGCATGAACAGGAACAGATCCTACGCAAGTGTCACTCCCAAGCTTATGGAGGACACCACACTGGAGATAGAACTGCACATAAGGTATTGCACTCCAGTTTTTATTGGCCTACTCTCTTCAAGGATGCGCGTAAGTTTGGTGTATCTTGTGATGAATGTTAAAGAATTGGTAATATTAGTAGATGTCGGTGTCAAAACCGGCGGATCTCGGGTAGGGGGTCCCGAACTATGCGTCTAGGCGGATGGTAACAGGAGATGAGGGACACAATGTTTTTACCCAGGTTCGGGCCCTCTCGATGGAGGTAAAACCCTATGTCCTGCTTGATTAATATTGGTGATATGGGTAGTACAAGAGTGGATCTACCACGAGATTAGAGTGGCTAAACCCTAGAAGCTAGCCTATGGTATGATTGTCTGTTCTTCCCTATGAACTAAAACCCTCTGGTTTATATAGACATCGGAGAGGGCTAGGGTTGCACAGAGTCAGTTACAATGGTAGTATATTTACATATCTATATCGCCAAGCTTGCCTTCCACGCCAAGGAAAGTCCCTTCCGGACACAGGACGAAGTCTTCAATCTTGTATCTTCATAGTCCAGGAGTCCGGCCGAAGGTATAGTCCGGCTATCCGGACACCCCCTAATCCAGGACTCCCTCAGTAGCCCCTGAACGAGGCTTCAATGACGACGAGTCCGGCGCGCAGATTGTCTTCGGCATTGCAAGGCGGGTTCCTCCTCCAAGTACTTTATAGAAGATTTTGAACACAAAGGTAGTGTCCGGCTTTGCAAAATAAGTTTCCACATGTTGCCATAGAGAGAATAATATTTACACAAATCTAATCTGCTGACGTATTCCATAGCGTGACATCACACCACGGCCAAGTCTTTATTCGAATTGTTTTACTGTCCCACCTCAGCGCGTTTAGCGAGGCGGTTTCCTTGGCACGTCTTGTTAAAGCAGAGATCGTGTCCCCTTATTCCGGGATTCTCATCAATACGGGCGTGGGTAACCCAACCGTGCCATTGATTACGGTGCTGGGGAGATAAGCGAGTTTTACCAGGCTGGTGGGGACACATAGTCTCGTCCGCCCATATAAGGGGATAAGGATCCACCTTTTCATCCACGCCTTCTTCCTCCTTTGCCTATCCTTTTCCGTGCACTCGAGCTCCAGCGCCCAAGTCCGCACACCCCACCTCAACCTTCTCCAACCATGTCTGGAGCGGGAGGCAAGTGGATGGTCTCCTCCATCATGGAGGGACACATCAAAAAACTGAGGAAGGCCGGATACTTGTCTAACGACATTGCGCACCGGCTTCCCGAAGAGGGGCAGCTCATCCCCACCTCTAGGCCCCATGAGAGGGTGGTGTTCCTCCCCCATTTCCTCCGCAGACTGGGCTTCCCTCTCCACCCATTTGTCCGGGGGCTCATGTTCTACTATGGCCTGGATTTCCACGATCTGGCCCCGAACTTTGTCCTCAACATCTCGGCGTTTATCGTCGTGTGCAAGGCTTTCTTCTGCATCCGCCCCCATTTCGGCCTATGGCTCAAGACTTTCAATGTCAAGCCGAAGGTGGTGCGCGGCACCCAGGCGGAGTGCGGATGCGCCATGGTGGGCAAGATGCCCAATGTCCTATGGCTCGAGGGCTCCTTCGTGGAGACCCTAAAGGGGTGGCAATCGGGGTGGTTTTACATCACCGAGCCGTGCGACCCTTAATGGGTCACAGCCCCCGAGTTCCGATCCGGACCCCCTACGCGGCTCACCTCCTGGAAAGAGACGGGCCTATCGTGGGGTAAAAAAGGAGACCTGACTGGACTCCAAACATGCGTCCAAACCCTGGTGGACAAGAAGCTCAAACTTGTTAATGTAGTCCAGGTTATGCTCATCCGCCGGATCCTCCCGTGTCAACAACGGGCTTTCAACCTTTGGGAGTTCGACCCAGCGCGGCACCGAACTCTGAGCAGGCTCTTCGACATGACGTACGAAGATGCCTGGAAGGTGCTTTTCAAGGGCGCCGAGGCCCCCGCATCCTCTACCGAGGATCGCGGATTCAGCACGCAGTGTCACGCTCGTGCGGTAAGCTGTTTTTACCTTTTACAGGGTATTAGTTTTTCATAGTTTGACTCCATGCGGGATCTAAGATCCCTTACCTTTGACAGGATTGGCAGGAGACGTCCGGACGGATCAACTGTCCAGCTTCTTTGCCCGAAGGCCCAGCGGACGCTTGCTTGGTGAAGCTGCTGGTTCCGGCACCCTCTATGGTGCCGGAGAAGAAGGCCAAGAAGAAGGCCACGGGGACTCGAAAGAGTGCCCAGCGCCAGGAGGTGTCGGATTCATCATCCGACGACTCCAAGGTGCAGTCCTCGCATGAAGACGAGGAGGAGGAAGAAGAGACCTCTCCCCCTCCAGCAGGAGGAGGGAAGAAAAGGAAGGCCGCCCCAACTGGGGGGGCCGAAGGGTCCAAGAAGGGGAAGACCCTTCCTCTGGACTACTCCAACAACACCGACGACGGCAAAGAGGAGTGGCCGCACAGGGCCTAGCCCCTGGTGAGATCGTAAGTATTCGGACACCAGAGCAATTCATAGTGTTCCTTTCTTGCACAGCTCCTCCTTACGCCGAATATGACTATGCAGTCCACCCAAGGCCGGGCTCGACGAGTCGTCGAGCGGCTCCCTGGATTCGTCGGACGTGAATTCACTTCCGCCCGCTACCTCCCCCCACCCTACGGACGACGCCGAGGTGCTGTCCCAACAGGTTCCAAGCTAGGAGGAGGTGGTCCTGGAGGCGCCGCATGGCGACCTCCCGGACTCCAGGCGCAAAGGGGATAAAACCCCTATTGGCCCCGAGTCCGGCCTTGAGCCGGACACCGCGCCGGAACCTTCAATGGTTCCGGACTCCGGTAGGCAGCCTTCTTCCAAGAGGAGCAAGCCTACCGAGCCGGTGACCTCCGTCCAACCGGAGGCACCGGACAATTTGCTGGAGGTGCTTAAAGGCGCCTCCATCGATGAGGAGCACCGCACTATTATGAGTGCGGTGATCCAGAAGGTTCAGTCCACCAAGAGCGGACTGACTGAAGCCTGTGCCAGCCTTCTAACAGGCTTTGAGGTAAGTAAAGAATATGTAAAAATATTATCGCATAGACAGTAGCCCCTGATGCTCTGTTCGGCGTTCGGAAAGAAAAGCCGAATAGAGGATCTAATAACATTCGCAGGAGTCTAACATAATCAAGTCAATATGCGTATGCAGGCTTCACTGCTGGCCTCCGCCACACTGACTGCGGAGGTGGATACGCTGAAGCAAAACCTCGCGCGGTCCGAGAACGAGCTCGGCCATGCCAAGAGGCAACTCGAGGAGAAGGAAGGTAAGTAATACCTTGCGCAAGTATATAGAGAAGATGTGGTTGCAAAAAATGAAAGGATCAATGTGCTATTATAGGGGCCACGACCGAGGTGGCAACCCTTAAGAAAGCGCTGTCCGAGGCCGAAAACAGAGCGGCCGCGGAGCGCACAGAGAGTGGGAAGCAGGAGGCGCGGGTGGAGGAGGTGTAGAAAGAGCTCTAGGCTCTCGTGAAAAAACACGAGAGTTTGGAGCTTGACTCAAAGACGCAAGCGTCCGAGCTTGCGGCAGCCCTCGAAAGCGTGAAGTCTGCCAAGGCCGAAGCCCAGAAAGCCCTCCAAGAAATTGAAGCGATGAAGAAGATAGCGGCGGGTAAGGCATTCATTATGCAAAGCAAGCACGTGAAAGTGAATTACTTGTTACTTACCCGAGTCCGGAGCTCTCCAGCAGCATTCGCAGATTTGCCCCGTAGTGCGTCTAATGCCGCCGCCTACTACCGATCCGAGGAGGGGAGCTCGACGGAGAAGGTGTTCTGGTCTCAGTATGCTGAGGCCGGACACCTGGTGCCTTTGAGCGACCAGGTGAAGCAAATGGTCGAGCTCCACAAGGTGGCCGAACAGGCCATAAAGGGCCTCGTAGTTCGACTTTGGCCTGGAGAGGCTTTGCCTGGGAGCTACTTCGGGCTAGTGAGACGGCTGGTGGATGCCTTTCCACGGCTTGAAGTAATCAAGCGCTCCGTCTGCATCGAAGGTGCCCGTAGGGCGCTTGCCCGTGCTAAAGTGCACTGGGGCAAGATGGATGCGGAGAAGCTGGTGAAGGACGGGCCGCCGCCGGGCAAGGAGCATCGTGTCATGGAAGCGTATTATGAGGGCGTCCTGAAGGGTGCCCGCCTTATAGCGGAAGAATGCTCCAAAGATGTAATTTTTGAGTAAACTCACATTTGTGATGTTGTACGCTGAAAACTTGTTCATATGCGCTAAGCAATGCTTTTGAATTTAAAATATTATCTTCTGTGCGGCTGTTTATGAAATTTGAGAGATGGCGAGTCGTCGTCTTCTTCCCCCATGCCACGAGTGCTGGGGTGTTCGGGATAAACATGAGCGCTCTTTTTCCCATTCTTGGGTCCTTCGAGGGAGGCGCTCAACACAACGAACAAGGCAATCGGACTATAATGCTTGAACACTCTCACTTAGCCATAGAATTCTATAATTTTAAATTTCGGCGAAGCCCCTAGTGTTCCGAAGACCGAGTTCGGGGCGCTATCCATGCCTAGGCCGGACAAAGCCGGCTCCTCTCTCTAAGCGGCATAAGTCTTTAGGGACTCGAAAACCTCTCGAACAGCGACCAGCTCTTGCCTCATCATGACGGTCAGTTTTAGCTTTCTCTACTGAGGTGCTTAGCCCAACTCAACTGGGGCACAATCGCAGTAGTTCTCCTAGAGCTACCTTAGCCAATATAATGGAACGTAAGGTACCAAAACATACTAGCCGGGCAAACCCAACTAGTGACCCAAGACATGATTCGGAGCCGATGCATATAATGCTATAAGTTCGGGGTGCCGCACTTATGAAAGTGTTCGGACTTCTCACACCGTATTGTGGGGTACTTGAGCCCCTGGCGTATCGGTCGTACCAAAGTGTACGGGTGCAACATGTCATTAATGAACATATATTCGTAAAAAAGAGTAATGCAATAATAGACGGAAGCTATGCATTGTTTATTTAAAAAAGCTGCGATCAAAGCAGAACGATACAAATAGTGCAATAAGAAAAAGATGGGACTATTTAACATGTCCTTTCCAGGGGCGAGCTGTGGAATGTTATGTGAAACAGGTATACTCCTCATTATAGAGACCACCTTAGAGTTCCATAGTGCGGCGTAGCTTTCTGCTTCCCTGGTTGTATCATTTGTGCAGCAATTGTACTGCCGGACAAGCCTTCCGAAGAATGGAGTCCTGAAAATAAGAGAAAATTAAGAAATCGACAGCCCCTAGTGCGGTTTAAGCTGCATTTAGGGCGTGCCGTGATGGTGCCCCTCCCCCTGTGCCCATGGTATTTCCAGAGCGTAGTTATGTACGTGCAACACTGGTTTCGCAAGTTCACGAGGGCTGGGGTTGGGGCCACATTGCTACGCTTGCTCGGAACGTGCCAGGCGGTGTCCTTGTAGGTTACTCCGGGCACGCTTGACGGTGTCCAGACGTTTAATGTCCGGACTAGAGAATTGCCTTGAGAGGCTGCTTTGTACTTCCGCTGCGATAGCTGCCGTATGCTCCTCCGTTCAGAGAGAGCGTTCGGTGTTTCCATTGACCGTGATGACTCCTCGAGGGCCTGGCATCTTGAGCTTGAGGTATGCGTAGTGCGGCACCGCATTGAACTTGGCAAATGCGGTTTGCCCGAGCAATGCGTGATAGCCACTGCGGAACGGGACTATGTCGAAGATTAACTCCTCGCTTCGGAAATTATCCGGAGATCCGAAGACCACTTCAAGTGTAACTGAGCCTGTACAGTTGACCTCTACACCTGGTATGACGCCTTTAAAGGTCGTTTTAGTGGGTTTAATCCTCGAGGGATCGATGCCCATTTTCCGCACTGTATCCTGGTAAAGCAGGTTCAGGCTGCTTCCGCCGTCCATAAGGACTCTAGTGAGGTGAAATCCGTCAATAATTGGGTCTAGAACCAATGCGGCAAATCCGCCATGATGGATGCTGGTGGGGTGGTCCCTTCGATCAAAAGTGATCGGGCAGGAAGACCATGGGTTGAACTTTGGGGCGACTGGCTCCATCGCGTATACGTCCCTTAGTGCATGCTTCCGCTCCCTCTTGGGGACGTGTTGCGTATATCATGTTCATCGTCCGCACTTGTGGGGGAAAACCTTTCTGTCCACTATTGTTCGGTGGGCGGGGCTCCTCCTCATCATCGCTATGCAGCCCCTTGTCTCTGCTTTTGGCATTTAACTTGCCTGCCTACTTGAACACCCAACAATCCCTGTTGGTGTGATTGGCTGGTTTTTCGGGGGTGCCATGTATCTGGCATGAGCGGTCGAGTATTCGGTCCAAACTGGATGGGCCAGGAGTATTTCTTATGAATGGCTTTTTCCGCTGACCGGGTTTAGAGCCTCTGAATCCGGCATTAACTGCCATATCTTCAGCATTGTCGCCGTTAATGTGGCGCTTTTGCTTGTTGCGATGCGACCTGCCACTGCTGTCCTTGGTATCCGAATTACCAGGGCTCTTGGTCATGTTATTGATGCGAGCTAGCCAGCTGTCTTCTCCCGCGCAAAAGCGGGTCATAAGTGTCGTCAGGGTTGCCATAGATTTCGGCTTTTCCTGTCCTAGGTGCCGTGCAAGCCACTCGTCGCGGATGTTATGCTTGAAGGCTGCTAGGGCCTCTGCGTCTGGACAGTCGACGATTTGATTTTTCTTGGTTAGGAACCGTGTCCAGAATTGTCTGGCCGATTCCTCTGGCTGCTGAATTATGTGGCTAAGGTCATCGACGTCTGGTGGTCGCACATAAGTGCCCTGGAAATTGTCGAGGAATGCGGTTTCCAGGTCCTCCCAACAACCAATTGATTCTGCTGGCAAGGTGTTAAGCCAGTGCCGAGCTGGTCCTTTAAGCTTGAGTGGGAGGTATTTGATGGCGTGTAGGTCATCACCGCGGGCCATGTGGATATGAAGGAGATAGTCCTCGATCCATACCGTAGGATCTGTTGTGCCATCGTATGATTCAATGTTCATGGGTTTGAAACCCTTGGGGATTTGATGATCCATTACTTCATCTGTGAAGCAGTGGGTGTGCGGTGCCTCTGTATTGGGCTATATCACGACGCAGCTCAAACGAGCTTTTTCTACTATGTTCGGCCCGGCCGGATTTACTGTATCCGGAGTGACGATTACCGTCTCATGCTGTGGGGTGCCCACGCGATCCGTAGATCGATCTTATTTGCCTTGCCTTGTCCTCCAATATATCTCGCAGGTGTGGTGCATTTTCCCGTGCCTTGGTATTTTTTAAGCGGCGTCGGGGTGCGGCTTGGGTGGAGGGCCAAGAGGCCTCTCTGTCGCGGCCATGGGGTGGCCGGTCGGCCACATCATGCACTGGTGATGTAGGTTTAGCTGCTTCCTCCTCTAATCGGGGTAGGAACCTGCACTTTGGGTAGCTCTTGGAGAGGCGTTCGAGTTCATACTCTTCGGCCGCAAGGACTTCAGTCCATTTGTCGGCTAGCAAATCTTGATCAGCTCTAAGTTGTTGTTGTTTTTTCTTGAGGCTGCTCACCGTGGCCATAAGCCTGCGTTTGAAACGCTCTTGTTCGACGGGATCCTCCGGCACGACAAATTCGTCGTCGTCGAGGCTTGCCTCGTCTTCGGAGGGAGGCATATAATTATCGTACTCGACCTCTCTATCTGCCTCTCTCTCATGAGGGTTGGCTTCTCCATCCTCCTATGCTGAATCTTGCTGGAGGTGGTTGTCTTTGGCACTGTCCGGGGTGTTATTATCTCCCATGCCAGAATCACCGTTTTTGGTTTGGCGGGATTTAGACCGGCGCCGCTGACGCCGGCGCTTAGGCTGCTTCTTGGAGGGGTCATCCTCCACTGTTCCATCGCCATTGCCTTCTTTTGGGGTGTCCACCATGTATATATCATACGACGAGGTGTATTTCCAGTGCCCTATAGGCGTTGGTTCTCGATCGTCTCCTGCATCGGCGTCCATACCGTCGATGTCTTCGGAGTCGAAGTCGAGCATGTCGGTTAAATCACCGACAGTGGCTACGAAGTGGGTGGTGGGTGGGCTTTGAATTTATTCATCATTCGCATCCCAACCTTGCTGACCATAGTCCGGCCAGGGCTCTCCTGATAAAGAGAGAGACTTTAGTGAATTCAGAATATCACCGAAGGGCGAGTGCTGAAAGATGTCCGTGCCGGTGAACTCCATGATCGGCGCCCAATCGGGTTTGATCGGTAGGGGCGCGGAGGGCTCAGAGTCTGGAGAGGAGTCCGACTCCTTGGAGTCACTGGCTTCGCAGAGAATAGGGCTTGTGTTTGGCTCGATCGCCATAGAGATTGCAGCCCCCGAGGCGGTGTCCAACCACCCATCCTCGATTGGCGCAGTTGGCTCCGAATTAAGGGTCAGAGCTGATGCGGGTGCGGCCTCCAGGGCAATGATCGGCGGCAGAGCTAGATCATGCCCATCGTGACAGTGCGACGCGCTCGGCTGCGGCTCGAATCCGTCGAAGATCAAGTCTCCGCAGAGGTCGGACGTGTAGCTCAAACTTCCAAATCTAACCTAATGGCCAGGGGTGTAGCTTTCGATCTGCTCCAGATGGCCAAGCGAATTGGCCCGCAGTGCAAAGCCGCCAAATATGAAGATCTGTCCGGTGAGAAAGGTCTCACCCTGGATCGCATTGCTGTTAATGATCGGAGAAGCCATCGGGCCTAAAAGTGACGACACAGAGGAACTCTCAATGAAAGCAACAATGTCGGTGTCAAAGCCGGCGGATCTCGGGTAGGGGGTCCCGAACTGTGCGTCTAGGCGGATGGTAACAGGAGACGAGGGACACGATGTTTTTACCCAGGTTCGGGCCCTCTCGATGGAGGTAAAACCCTACGTCCTTCTTGATTAATATTGATGATATGGGTAGTACAAGAGTGGAACTACCACGAGATCAGAGAGGCTAAACCCTAGAAGCTAGCCCATGGTATGATTGTCTGTTCTTCCCTACGGGCTAAAACCCTCCGGTTTATATAGACACCGGAGAGGGCTAGGGTTACACAGAGTCGGTTACAATGGTAGGATATTTACATATCCGTATCGCCAAGCTTGCCTTCCACGCCAAGGAAAGTCCCTTCCAGACACGGAACGAAGTCTTCAATCTTGTATCTTCATAGTCCAGGAGTTCGGCCGAAGGTATAGTCCAGCTATTCGGACATCCCCTAATCCAGGAATCCCTCAGTAGACGTCAAGAAATGCCTATGAATTATTCACTTGTTATTGAACCATTTGATGTTTGGGGCTTTGATTATATGGGACCTTTTCCTGCCTCCAATGGATACACACATATTTTAGTTGCTGTTGATTACGTTACTAAGTGGGTAGAAGCTATTCCAACTAGTAGTGCTGATCATAACACCTCTATTAAGATGCTTAAAGAAGTTATTTTTCCAAGGTTTGGAGTCCCTAGATATTTAATGACTGATGGTGGTTCACATTTTATTCATGGTGCTTTCCGTAAAATGCTTGCTAAATATGATGTTAATCATAGAATTGCATATCCTTACCACCCACAGTCTAGTGGTCAAGTAGAATTGAGCAATAGAGAAGTCAAATTAATTTTGCAAAAGACTGTTAATAGATCTAGAAAGAATTGGTCCAAGAAACTTGATGATGCATTATGGGCCTATAGAACTGCATATAAAAATCCTATGGGTATGTCTCCGTATAAAATGGTTTATGGAAAATCATGTCACTTACCGCTCGAACTAGAACATAAGGCTTATTGGGCAATTAAAGAGCTCAATTATGATTTCAAACTTGCCGGTGAAAAGAGGTTATTTGACATTAGCTCACATGATGAATGGAGAACCCAAGCCTATGAGAATGCCAAATTATTTAAAGAAAAAGTTAAAAGATGGCATGACAAAAGAATACAAAAGCGTGAGTTTAATGTAGGTGATTATGTATTGCTATACAACTCTCGTTTAAGATTTTTTGCAGGAAAACTTCTCTCTAAATGGGAAGGTCCTTACGTTCTCGAGGAGGTCTATCGTTCTGGTGCCATAAAAATCAACAACTTCAAAGGCACAATTCGAAGGTGGTGAACGGTCAAAGAATCAAACATTATATCTCAGGTAATCCTATAAATGTTGAAACCAATGTTATTGAAACCGTAACCCCAGAGGAATACATAAGGGACATTTTCCGGAACATTTCAGACTCCGAAAAGGAATAGGTATGAGGTATGGAAAGTAAACCAACTCCAAAACAGTTCTAATGGCAATTTTCTTCCATTTTGGAATATTTAGAAAAATAGAAAAATAAGAAAGAGTCCGCGAAGGACACGAGGGCTCCAATAGGGTGGAGGGCGCGCCCTACCTCGTGGGCACCTCGTGTGCTCTTCGGACTTCGTTTTCTTACACGTCACGTATTTTGGTCGGTAAAAATTCATTATATAACCTCCCGAAGGTTTTGACCATCGTATCACGCAAAAATCTCATGTTCTTGTTTCGAGCTGTTTTCTACCAGGGTTGTCAAAGCCAAGCATCATGTTGTCTCCCTCCTCCTCCAACAATGAGGGCAACGATGCTTGGCCAATGAAGACAGAGCTGAAGAGAGAAGAACCCATGGATATCAGCAATGATGAAGGGATCAAGAAGGCCATAGAGGACCAAGTTCCGGCAACAGAAGACATCCTTCAACTTGATCACAACCTTCTTAACCCAACTGAGATTGAAGCTTTCAAGATGGTTGAGTTAGCTCGTATACAAAACAAGTATCTCACACGTGAAAATATTTTGTTGAAGGAGCATATCATCGCACTCAAGGGCATTATCCGCAAGTTGGAAGACCTCCTACGCTCGATGTGCGACTACCCATCATCACCACCATCTTCTTCACCAACAAAGGAGACATAATCACGTGGGTATGGGCACTCCCCTTGGCAACTGCCAAGATGACGGGAGTGCCCCGGTATCGTATCACCATCACACTCCTATCTTTACCGTTTGTCTTAGTTCGATCCTTTTGGTAATATCTTGATCTAGTAGAATAAAGTTTTAGTATAATCTTGGTCTGAGTTTTGCTTTATGATCCTTCTATGTAATCGAGTCCGTGAGCGTTATATAATAAAGATTAGTGTTGAGTCAAGGGCTTGATTATTTTTTCCATGATATTGAGTGAATAAAAGAAAAGAGAAAGAAATAAAAAGAAACAAAGAGATCATATGGATCTTATGGAGAGTAATGAGCTCACATAGAAAGAGTATGATGAATAAAAGTTGTTGAGAGTTGACAAACATAGTTTTGGTCATCGTTGCAATTAATAGGAAGTAATAAAGAAAGAGAGGTCTTCCCATATAAATATACTATCTTGGACATCTTTTATGATTGTGAGCACTCATTAAAGTATGACATGCTAAAGAGTTGATGTTGGACAAGGAAGACAACATAATGGTTTATGTTTTCTTACATCTGAGATAAATTATATTGTCATGGATCATCCAACATGATTGAGCTTGCCTTTCCCCCTCATGCTAGCCAAATTCTTTGCACCAAGTAGAGATACTACTTGTGCTTCCAAATATCCCTAAACCCAGTTTTTCCATGAGAGTCCACCATATCTACCTATGGATTGAGTAAGATCCTTCAAGTAAAATGTCATCGGTGCAAACAATAAAAATTGCTCTCTAAATATGCATGATTGATTGGTGTGGAGGAAATAAGCTTTATATGATCGTGTGATATGGAAGAAATAAAAGCGACGGACTGCATAATAAAGGTCCATGTCACAAGTGGCAATATAAAGTGACGTTCTTTTGCATTAAGATTTTGTGCATCCAGCCATAAAAGCGCATGACAACCTTTGCTTCCCTTTGCGAAGGGCCTATCTTTTACTTTTATCTCCTACCTTACATAAGATTCATGGTGATCTTCACCTTTCCTTTTTACATTTTATCTTTTGGCAAGCACAACATGTTGGAAAGATCCTGGTATATATAGCTAATTGGATGTGATGTTTCATGAACTATTATTGTTGACATTACCCTTGAGGTAAAATGTTTGGAGGCAAAACTATAAGCCCCTATCTTTCTTTGTGTCCGATTAAAACTCCATACCCATAAGTATTGCGTGGGTGTTAGCAATTGTGAAAGACTATATGATAGTTGAGTATGTGGACTTGCTGAAAAGCTCTTATATTGACTCTTTCCTATGTTATGATGAATTGCAATTGCTCCAATGACTGATATTATAGTTTGTTAGGTTTCAATGAAGTTTATGATTCATACTTGAAATTGTGATTGAATTGTTACTCTAGCATAAGAGATCATATGACAAGAATTATATAAGTTGTTGTTCTAAGAATGATCATGATGCCCTCATGTCCGTATTTTATTTTTATCGACACCTCTATCTCTAAACATGTGGACATATTTTTCAATTTCAGCTTTCGCTTGAGGACAAGCAAGGTCTAAGATTGGGGAGTTGATACGTCCATTTTGCATCATGCTTTTATATCGATATTTATTGCATTATGGGCTGTTATTACACATTATGTCACAATAATTATGCCTATTCTCTCTTATTTTACAAGGTTTACATAAAGAGGGAGAATGCAGGCAGCTGGGGTTCTGGGCTGGAAAAGGAGCAAATATTAGAGACCTATTCTGCACAGCTCCAAAAGTCCTAAAACTTCACGGAAGTCACTTTCAGAATATATAAAAAATAATGAGCGCAAGAAGTTCCAGAGGGGGCCACACCCTGCCCACGAGGGTGGGGGCGAGCCCTACCCCCCTGGGCGCGCCCCCTGCCTCGTGGGCCCCCTGGTGGCCCTCCGATGCCCATCTTTTGCTATATGGAGTCTTTCAATGAGGAAAAATCATAGGCCAGCTTTCGGGATGAGACTCTGCCGCCATGAGGCGGAACCTTGGCGGAACCAATCTAGGGCTCTGGCGGAGCTGTTCTGCCGGGGAAACTTCCCTCCGAGAGGGGGAAATCATCGCCATCGTCATCACCAATGATCCTCTCATCGGGAGGGGGTCAATCTCCATCAACATCTTCACCAGCACCATCTCCTCTCAAACCCTAGTTCATCTCTTGTATCCAATTCTTGTCTCCAAGTCTGGGATTGGTACCCGTGGGTTGCTAGTAGTGTTGATTACTTGTTGTAGTTGATGCTAGTTGGTTTATTTGGTGGAAGATCATATGTTCAGATCCTATATGCACATTAATACCCCTCTGATTATGAACATGAATATGCTTTGTGATTAGTTACGTTTGTTCCTGAGGACATGGGAGAAGTCTTGCTAATAGTAGTCATGTGAATTTGATATTCGTTCGATATTTTGATGAGATGTATGTTGTCTCTCCTCTAGTGGTGTTATGTGAACGTCGACTACATGACACTTCACCATTATTTGTTCCTAGAGGAAGGCATTGGGAAGTAATAAGTAGATGATGGGTTGCTAGAGTGACAGAAGCTTAAACCCTAGTTTATGTGTTGCTTCGTAAGGGGCTGATTTGGATCCATATGTTTCATGCTAGGTTAGGTTTGCCTTAATACTTTTGTTGTAGTTGCGGATGCTTGCAATAGAGGTTAATCATAAGTGGGATGCTTGTCCAAGTAAGGGCAGTACCCAAGCACTGGTCCACCCACATACCAAATTATCAAAGTACCGAACGCGGATCATATGATCATGATGAAACCTAGCTTGACGATATTCCCATGTGTCCTCGGGAGCGCTTTAGATCATATAAGAGTTTGTCCAGGCTTGTCCTTTGCTACAAAAAGGATTGGGCCACCTTGCTGCACTTTATTTACTTTTGTTACTTGTTGCTCGTTACCAATTATCTTATCACAAAACTATCTATTACCTATAATTTTAGTGCTTGCAGAGAATACCTTGCTGAAAACCGCTTATCATTTCCTTCTGCTCCTCGTTGGGTTCGACACTCTTACTTATCAAAAGGACTACAATAGATCCCCTATACTTGTGGGTCATCACATACCCATCGGGGGCCTTCTGCGCCGTGACCTCCGCCATGAACATTGGATCGGCTTCCTCCTCCTTGTAGCTTGGCTCCAGAGAACTCGGGTTTTGGCCCACCGCAAAGCGAGCTTAGGAATAGAGGTCTGTGGCGCCGACTGCCGCCGCGATTTCTGCGAGGCGCTCCGGCGTCAGCATCTTGTAGTACGTGATCTTGTGGCACACCATGGCTTTCTGGCAAACTAGGGGACACTTTATGCGGGCTAGGGGATCGAAAAGTGGGGGAAGGGGCTGGAGATTAGGTGTGGTTTTAGGGCAGTGGCTTGCGTAGGCCGAGCAGCGAAGGTTCTGGTGTGAATAGTGGGTCGGGTGATGACCGGTCAATAGGTTTTGACTGTACATCGCTCTTGTCGTGTTCGCGTTGCAGCCCGGCATGCTGGACCCTCCACGTCGCTCACCGAATGGAACGCGCTTCGTCTTGCATTTTCGCTCGCTTATGGGACCGCAGTTGAGAGCAAACCGACGTCCCTCCCCCTCCCTCGCCCGCGTCATTTATACTACCACTCCCTCCATTTTATGTGGAGTAAATAAAAACAGAGGGAGTATACTACGGATGAGGATCCCCTGACGTGGCCGAACCCATTGAGTAACTGACATGCGGGGCCTGGCAAGCATGGGGTCCGCCAGTAAGTGACCGAAATGGAGGGTAAGGCAGGGATACCTACGTTAGAGGATCCACTTCCACTACTACTCCCTCCTTCCATTTACTATACAGGGCCTAATGCGTTTTTCGAGGCTAACTTTGACCAAATGTTAGAGTAATAATATATGACATGCAACTTACACAAAGCATACAGTCAAATTCGTATGTGAAAGGAGCTTCCAATGATATAATTTTCACATTATACATCTCATGTACTATTAATCTTGTCAATAGTCAAATGCGGTTTTGAAAAATGCATTAGAGCATGGTTAATAATATAGCCAGTCGATGGCTATAAGGAACTGCCATGTCATCTATAGCCATCATCTATTATATGCACTCATACAGTAGTGTGGGCTATAAGGTTGGCTATTTCCCACAAAAAAATTATAAGGTTGGCTATTGTATTAGTACTTTTTTCCATCTCCTCCCCATCTCTTTCTTCATATTTAGTGTATTTAACTAGGAATGCGTATATAGCTTGGCTCTTGCATGAGAGCGCACTCCCCTTACTTTTTCACATCTCTCTCCTCCACATAGGCCCTATATAAATGGAAGGAGGGAGTACTACTATGAGCACTGCATACTCTAGTACAGATGTTGTCAGTACTCCACTAGTACTATTGGACAGGGAGCTTGTAAAAAGTTATTATTGGACTGGCTATACATGGCGAAATCCTAGTAGGAAGAGCATGCGCGAGAACAAGCACATTAACGTGGTTGAAAACAAATTGGAAACCATCTCGAGTACAAATCTAGGAGTACGTACGAATCTAACAATATTGATTGGGAATTGTTGAATGTTGATACTTTTTTGATCAAAGTAGAGATACTTTGACTACACATAAAACTTATATGTAAACTAGAAAGGATAGGAGGGAGTATATTGTACGTTCAAAAACGAAACGAACATTGAATACCCTTTTATATGATTTGCGGATGCTATGACGGTTCAAAATTTTGAATCCGCCTTAGGTATCACACATGCCCCCACTCGTTCTCTCTCGATTTCATCTCGGGGTCTGGAGGTCGATTGAAAGAGGACTAGGGTGGGTACAATACGTTCGTTTCGCTTATGAACGTACAATATACTCCCTCTGATCCCCACAGACCCCCCGCGGGTCATTTCTATCATAGAAACAGACCAAACCTTTATCTCCTTACACGACACGCAATTGATCTCTGAACATCAATCGATCTCGTCAACATGTGTCGGGGCATGAACCGAATGGGATGTCAAAACTAAGACACGAAGCGACATGTAGTGGAGGCAAAGTGAAACTTTAAACGAACCGTTTGTTTGTATGCATGTCGGATAAATTACAAAACATTGGAAATACAAGCATGGTCTAGGCCCACATGCGAATGATACTCGGCAGAATGTTCAAATGAGGCATGCGGGAGGATGGACTCGACCGGAGGGCGACATGATCGATGGAGAAGACAGTTGGAGAGGAATGGGAAATAAGCAAACACCACATGATTATACTTGAACGACTCAAATAAACAATAAGTTGTCTCGCTTGGCCTATATAGTGAAATGCCTAATGTGCAACGCGGAGCACTGACGCTCGAATATGGCCAGGAAAATAGGGAAACCGACATGTGGGGCACACCTGTCGGGACGACGTGGCGCAGACTAGTCCAATGGAGGAGCTGGCCCATGACCTCCTCGCCACCAGCAACCGTTCATGTGGGTCGTGGGGGCCAACAACGTGGTGCAGCTCCAGAACCGCCTCTGGACACGGCGACCGTGGTGAGCGACACGCTCATCATCGCTAGACATGGTCGGTTTCAGTGTGCCGAGGGTGGTGTTAGTGCTATGGAATGACCAACAGTATGTTTGGTTTGTGCCCAAGGTTGCCCCATCAAAGCATTGGGTAGCCAAAATTTTGGTTGTGGTTTTGGTTGCCCATGATTTGGCTGACATTGGCAAGAAAAATGAACTAGAGTTGGCTAGAGTTCATTGGCATGCCAAAAAAATGGCAACCATCCAAAGAAAGACCAATCTTTGGGTCATGACCAAAATTTTGGTAAGGTGCACTTTGGCGACAATCCAAACACACCCCAACACCCGGCTCGTCGAGGATGCACGGGGCATCAGCACGCGTCCGCGGAGTGGTGTAACGCGGCCAACTGCATCCTCAGGACCTGAGACCATGCCAGGTCGTCTTTCTTTTTCAATGACATGCGTCGATCGCATTTGAGAAAAGGGCATCTCCAACATTGCCACGAACGTAGCTGACTACCCTGGGACACAAACAACCCTCGTCCCTCGCGCCGTCGCGCGGTGCGTTCCTAGCCGGCGCCAGCTGCCTGCATTCATGCCGCCCGTTCATATGCCGCCGTTAAGAGGCTCGGTGCCTGAGGAACCAACTCCGGTGACTTAATGACGCACCAGGATGCTTGGCCTCACCGAAATGCGCTACTTAAAGCGGCAACGCCCAGCTAACCTCCACACCATAGCGCATCATCCTCCTACCCGGCACCACATCCGCCATGACCGCAAGCGCGAACTCTCTGCGGGAGAGCTTTTCTTCGGGGATGAAGCTCGAGGTCACCGCCGTCGCTCAAGTTGCCTCTCGCGACGCAATGGCGGCGTAGCCGGACGCGGACGCGACCGCACAAGCGGTGGCTATGCTAACAACCAACGACGGGAGCACCGTCAGCCATGCATCCTACTTGCTGCTGTCCAACGTCCGGCACCGCCAAGGTCGGGGACTCCTCCGAGGATGAGTAGGGCATGGGAGGCGGTAGGGCATGGTATGCCAACTGGCCGGTCCATATCCCGTGTTCTACTCTTCCTCGCTGGAGACCGCACCTTCACTTCACGGGTCTTGAACCCCGCCCCGTACATAGAGATCACAGATGGAGGACGTCTATCGCCGCTGTATAATAGGTTTAGGGTCGGGTTTCTTTTATTTTTCTATCCTATAATAGTTTGAAATGTAATGAAAATCTGCCGTGTTTGCATTAATCTCGGCCGGTGTATATGAACTTTCACAATAATATAGTATATTGTAGGAGTACTAGCAAGATGCCCGCGTGTTGCACGGAAGATCATGATCTTGTGGGAGAAAAGGATGAATGAGGGAAGGCCTTATCTGCAAATGTGGAGAGGAGTGCGGGTAAATTGTCATAGTTTACTTCCTATACGTTAGATATAGATCGGACGACCTATATTGCAGGATGACATGCACACCATGATCACCAACTCTGCTTTTTATTGAACCGAGACAGAGCTAACATGCGAAGTAAAATAAACACATAGGGTCTATACATACACAATTTATCTTAGGCACTCCAATAGTACGTCCACTACACATTCACGCATTTCACATCTTTCTACATCTACGGGAACCTATGAAATGGTTAACGTAAATTGCCTCTCTCTCTCCTCCCCTAATTTTCATGGTGGTGGGCCCCTCCCCCCAATCTACAATCAACTGCTCACACATTTCACATCACATTAATTACGTAACTGGGATTACGAAGGTGTAGCATTACTCATCCTAAAAACCCAACTAAGCCAACCTCCCAGCATATCGCGCGGGAAAAGACCCGATAGCGCCGTTTTAGTCGGGATTACCGGTTTACTAGTAGTAGTATCGATGGATCGCACGAAGCAACAAGTTTTTTTGAGGGGGCGAAGCACCTAGTTTAAAAGGAAAAAAGGCGGTACACTCACAGCACCCCTGTCGCGGTTGCATTGCACCCCACACACGTTCGGTCCTACACACGGCTCACGCAAAGGAACGCGCTTCAGCTTGCCTCTTCATTGAAACGTGGGACTTCACTTGGATAAACCGACCATGCGCCAAACTCCCCCCGCCCACCGCATGAAAATCCTCCCCCACCCAAAAATTCCCCCAAATCCTAGATTCAACCGCCCTTCGGCTAACTAGCCAATAATATTCCCCAAACCCCCTCCCCCTGTCCCCCTCCACTCCATTCGCTCCGCCAAAGCCGCCCTCCCCGCCGCACCGATATGTCGGCGCCGCGGTTCGTCGAGGGGGACGCACGGCGATCCTCTCGCTCCCACAGTACGCTCTCGTAGACTGCCATCCTCTAGCCGCGCCACCACCGCTGGCGACGTTCTTGTGGAGGCGCACGACGGTTAGCACCGCCACCGCTGGCGATGTTCGTGTGGAGACGCACGGCGATCAGCTTGTCCCACGGTACACGCATTCTAGAGTGAGGCCCCATGCATGTCGGTGTAGTGCTGAATGTTAGCTGATAGATGCTGTTAATCTCACTGTTTGCCGAAGTAGTTTACAGTCAATATGCTCTGCTTAAGAAGCTTCATTGCCCTATTCTGCACTCAATCTGCTTAGCTGAGATGGCATGCCAAGTCCGATTAGTTTCTAAAATATCCTGCCATATATTTATTATGATGTAGATTGCCATGGTCTAGTAGCCAATCTGTTAGGTGAAATAGCTCTACACCGTTTTATACTCAATCTTTGTTGCTGCGATGGCCTTCGATAGTTCGATGGCTGTGTGCTCGGCCTCATTGACTGCTGAAACAACCTGCCATAAGTTAGCAGTCAAATCTTTTTGCTGAATTAGCTTTACATATATTTCATTACTTAGATCTGCTCGTCCAAATATCTTGCCATAGCTTTAGACATCGACCTAGGTATTTTTTCTGGACTTCATATAAAAGCATATATGTTTTTCCTGTAATATCTAGTAGAAGAACTAATTTGTATGTCTAACAGATGGACATGACTTGGATAACTTCTGCTCGAAGATTCTCCGCTGCATATGTCGAGGGGGTTGAAAACTTCATGAACTTTATCAGAGCTGAGTACGATGGTCCGAAATCAGATGTGCTCTGCCCATGTAGCAGTTGTATGAATTCAGATACAAGACCCCAGTCAACTCTGCAAAATCATCTACACTTGTATGGGATGTCGGTCACATATACTAGGTGGGTTCATCATGGTGAAGCTGTGAACGTCAATGTTATTGACTACGTGGAAGCAACAAATCACCATCTTGATCTGCCTGATGCTTAGGTGGAAGAGGAGAAGGAGGAGGAGGAGGAGGTGGAGCTAGTGCGTTTGACCAACATTGAAACAATGCTACAAAATTCTCGTGCATTCCGTGAAGTTTCACCTGTAGATGAAAAACGGTGGGCCCGCATGTTGGAACAATGCAGCGTGGTTGTCACCCCAGGAACTAAGCTGTCAGTATTCTCAGCTATGGTCACCTTTCTTCAGGTGAAGACATCTAAGCGGATGACCAACAAATCATTTGATGCGATGTTGGCTGCTTTCCGCAAAGCTTTCCCAGATGCGTCTGAGCTTCGACACACCTACAGTAAAATGAAGAATTTCCTTCGTGCAGTTGGAATTGGATATGATATGATCCATGTTTGTAAGAATAATTGTATTCTGTTCCGGAAGGATTATGCCAACTTAAGTGAATGCCCGAAATGCAAATCATCAAGATGGAAAGATGGCGATGCTGTGAAGAGGATTCCTCATAATGTTCTGAGACATTTTCCAATTACACCAAGATTGCAGAGGTTGTTTCATGATGCTGAAATAAGAGAGGATGTACTGTGGCATTCTAGGAACCAGGAGTACAGAGATGAGAATATAATAAGCCATCCAGCACATGGTAGTGAGTGGAAAAGCTTCAATCACAAACAGAAAAAGTTTGCTGATGACCCGAGAAACATTAGACTTCGCTTAGCTTCAGATGGATTTAACCCATTTGGCCACCAGAGCGCCACATATAGCATGTGGCCAGTGCTTGTTATCCCTTACAACATGCCTCCAAATCTCTACACCAAAGAATCAAACTACATGATGGCCTTGCTCATCCCAGATCCAAAAAGTCATGGAAAGGATTTTGATTTGTTCATGGAGCCTCTTGTGGAGGAACTTCAACAGCTATGGAGGGGTGTTCTCACTCGAGACCTATATAGCAGCCCAACAGCTGATTTCTTTCTATGAGCTGTTATAATTTGGTGCATCCATGATTATCCGGCTTTGGGCACTATGTCAGGGCGAACGACACATGGTTACAATGCATGTGTTCACTGTGACAGGAATCCACTGTCATACACAATACTTAGCAAGATCTGTTACATTGGACACCACCATTTCCTTGCCAAGGACAAGCCGCATCCTAGAAAATACCGAAGACATGTGTTCAATGCAAAGCATGAAAACCGTGATGCGCCAAAGAGGCTCACCGTCGATGAATTGCAAGTGTAATTAGAGAAGGTCAGACATATTACACCAGGAAACCATCCTGGTAATGGTAGCGGGAAAAGGAAGCGTGGCAGGGCAGAAGAGATATTATTGTTTACCTGCAGGTTCACTTTGTGGGACTTGGAGTATTGGAAAGATTTGGATCTACGACATAATCTTGATGTGATGCACATCGAGAAAAATATATGTGACATCATTATTGGCACACTTCTTAATATTGAAGGCAAGACGAAAGATACCTTAAAATCTAGGATTGATTTGATACACCTGGGTATCAGACATGATTTTCAGGTGCAAGATGAAGGTAAACCACGGGATATGGCACCAGTTGTGTACGTCTTGGACAAGGTAAAAAGAAAAGAATTCTGCAAGGTCTTGTCATGTGTGAGATTCCCACACGGATTTGCTTCCAACCCTGAAAGGAGAGTCAGTGCAGATGGAAACAAGGTACAAGGGTTGAAAACTCATGACTGCCACATCCTATTTCGAAGGGTTTTACCGGTTATCCTTAGAGGATTGGACCGCCCTGACTTATATAGAGCACTTGCAGAGTTGGGACAATTCTTCAGGGAACTCTACAGTAGAAATATCAGGATAGATGCTTTGGAGCGTCTTAGAGACAAGATACCAACTATCCTATGCGACCTTGAGAACATATATCCTCCAGCCTTCTTTGATGTGATGGTGCATTTGGTTGTTCATATACCTGATGAGGCACTACTTAGAGGTCCAGTATAGTATGGCTGGATGTACCCTATTGAAAGGCGGCTAGGCACTTTCAAGGGCTATGTTAGGAACAGAGCTAGACCCGAGGGTTCCATTGCACAGGCCTACATTGCTACAGAAGCGTTGACATTCTGCTCAAAATACATTGAAACAATTGATCAACTTAGCAAAGAGGTGGATGAAGACAATCCCGGTCTCAATGTTTTCGATTATTCTGTTCGAGTTACAGGGAAGAGTCGACAAGAGGACAAACGTAAAGATTTGGACAAAATGATTTGGTATGTGTTGAATAATTGTCCTGAGATATTACCATATATCAAGTAAGTGCTAAGTACTGCAGCTTATACATCGTAATCTACTAAACTTGCAGCACATTCTTATATATTTAGATGTTTGATGCGATCACTATGTTGTGTAGCACAAAAAGGAGTTACTTCCGCAAAATCCAAGAAACATTGACAAACTGGTTATGGCAGGATTTGCAAAATGGTTCAAGAGCCATGTAAGCTATTGAATTGCACTGTCAGTTTTTTTAATATGTTGATGTTGCTGTTGCGGATGATGATTACATTGCTTTTGTCGTATTTGCTTGTCAGAAGACGTTTTTTATCTACTATGTGAAATTGTGTTTGCTATGACAACTGAAACCTGATGAACATGTTGTTTAGTATTTTCCTGTGAGAACATCACTTGTTATGTATGCTGATTTGTGTTTGGTGATTGTATGACGACTAAAACATGATGACATTGTTTCTTAGTTGTACTCATATTTGGCTGTGAAACTTGAATTTGATGACATAGTTTGCTGTTGGACTGCAATTTGCTCGACGTCTTCGAGTGAGAACAAAGCTCACCGACAGGGCCTGTGCTAATTTATTTATTTATTACCAAAAGGGCCTATGCTATTTATTTATTTATGAGCAAAAGGGGATACCCCTTATTTCCGTTAATAGAAATCATTAGATGTTCACAACACTATGCCCAGCCTGCTACACAGGTTTCATTCATTTCTAGTTTCAGCAAAGTGCTCATGTCATAGCCACTGAATACATCACGAGTGCTACATACACTACAAAATAAAGAGACAATCATCCTGTAGAGCACATCAAATTTTCTCATTATCTTCACAAGATCTTTCATCTCCTCATTGCTGTCAAGGTCGTTCAGCAGTTGTTACTTGGCCATGATCAGAGGAACTGCATCTTTAAACTTCTGCTCTGCATCTTCCTCTTCTACCGTTCCTTCAATTACTTGTCCAACACCCCAACCTACTGGTATTGGGATTCCTCGGCTAACCAAATAATCAGCGTAGTTGCACTCCCCCACATCAGCAACTTCCTAGAAATACAAATCACACGAATCTTCCCTTTTCTGCACGAATCAAATTGGAAGATCATCAACCAAACTATTAAAAAAATCAGCAACTGAAAGCAGCAGAACAACACTTAAACATATTATTACCCCATGATTCGGGCATTTGTATAAGACTCGGCCAGGGTTGAGGATTATGGTTGAGACGCGACAGATGACTCTACGTGATTTGCAGCAGTGGCACCACACCAACGGTAGCGGGTTGCAATGAGCAACCGACTCCGGTGCATGTGCCAGCAGGGGTGTGATGAGACCCACAAGCGATGGTACGGGTGGCGACTTGGCACATATTTGGTTGTTGCCTGCTGAAGAGCAGGTGGACGAGCAGCCAGTGGACATGGTGGCTGCGTCCAGAGCTTCTGATGCTAGGCAGAGTAAGTAGACAAGAGGAGAAGCGAACGTTGGATATGTCAGTTTCATTACTTGCAGAGTAGCATAGCACCATATATAGTTAGAGTCTAGGTTTGGATTCGAACCAGCTACAGGAGCACGTCTCTCTTTTTTCTAAAACTCGGCAATGTCTCTTTAATGGTACAACAGCTTGTTCTGTACGCCTTCTCAAGTCTTTGATTCCTCCACCTAACATCTGGGACCCACCGGAAGGGCCTCTGTATTTTGCGAAAAGACGTGCCCCCGCTGACAGGTCAGACCCGCTAGCTATCTTCACACGCAAGGAAGTGCCTCCTTATTACGCACAAAAAAATGAATACTCCCCCTGCCAGCTGGAGCCGAGCATAGTGGGATGCTGACTTGTGGGCCTACCAAGTTGACGGGGATGGAGGGCTTTGTCAACTTAGTCAATATTAATGATTCTAGCTCCAGTTACCGTACAATGTTCATCCAACGACCGTAGTGCTTCTTCAACCTCTGGTCTTCTTGCTCCAGCCGCCCAAACCAGCGCCGGTCATGCCCCGTGCTCCTGCCTCCCGTGGCCGGCTGTGATGCCGCGGAGGTCTCACTGCCCCCTACTACTCCCAACGCTGGCCAGGGCATCCCTCTACTCACCCACAAGACTTGTTATTCTGCGGCGACGGCAGCCTCACACCGTCGCCGAACCAGTGAACCCTCGTACTCCTCTCCGCGTGGGCATCCACTGCAGCGTCTTCCCCGGCTCCACGTCGTCCCCTTCCTAGGCCTCGCCATCGTCCACCGCCTTGGTGCTCTCGGTGCGGCGTGGTCAATGTGGTCAACGACCGACTTCCATCGAAAGAGTACTGTACATGGAGAGGATGACAGCTGGGTCCATGGCCACAGCTGGGTCCACGGCCACAACCCAGTTTTTTTGTGATTTGTCAAGTAAGTCGCTTTGTCAGTCGTGTTGGGCCGCAAATCTTTCAAGACGAGGAGAGCTTCATTCGGCTTGCCGAGAAAATGGCCTATCAGTAATGAGAAATGGGCTGTACATTTTTAAAACACATCAAACCGACAATTAGTTTCAAATTTCTTTTTTTCATTTTGAGATTTTAAATTGCATTAATTTTTATGTGTGGACAATTTGTTGGATTTTATATTGATATACATTTATTTTAAAAATCAGTTTGAATGTGACTCGAAATTTTGGGATTAAAAACAGTTCGGACCGCACCGAAATATGCAAAATTTCGTACAATTTTTTAACCATGGCCACAATATGGGCTGTAATGCTAACAAAAAGAATATGGGCTCCAAAAAAAACTTTAAGAATTAGCAAATGGGATGTAAATTATTAGAAATAATGGCAGATGGGTTGTATGCTGTTGTCCACAGATTTGAGGCTTTCCTCAAAAAAAGGTTGACGCACAAGCAGTGACTGTTGGATGTCCATCCAAACGGCCGTCGTGCTTCTTCAATCTCTACTCTTCCAGTTCCAGCCGCTCAAAAAAGCGCCGGCGGGACTGCCTCCTCCCTCCTCCCTACGGCCGGCTGTGCTACCGCGCAGGCCTCACCGCCGCACTGTACTTCCATCATTGGCCTAGCCATCCCTCTACTCACCCACACCTGCTGTTATTCTCCGGCGACGGCAGACAAACAAGTAAACCCTCGTACATTCGTACTCTTCTCCGTGTGGGAAACCACTTCCGAGTCTTCCCTGCCTCCGTGTCGTTCCCTTCCTAGGCCTCGCCGTCGTCCACTACCCTGGTGCTCTCGGCGCAGCCTGGTCAACGTGGTCAGCGACCGACATGCATCTGAAGTGGACTGTATGTGGAGAGGCTGACAGTTGGGTCCATGGCCGCACGCAAGGAAATGCCTCCTTATTACACGCAAAATAATGATTCCTCCACATGACATCTGGGACCCACCGAAAGGGCCTCTGTATTTCACGAAAAAAACGTTACCGCCGCTGACAGCTCGGACCCATCATCTATATCTTCGCATGCAAGGAATTGCCCCCTTTTTATGCACAAAAAAATGAATACTCCCCCTGCTAGCTAGGACCCACAATAGTGGGAGGCTGACTTGTGGGCCAACTAACTTGACAGGGACGGAGGGCTTTGTCAACTTAGTCAATATGAACGATTCTAGCTCAAGTGACCGTACGATGTCTATCCAACGGCCGTAGTGCTTCTTCAACCTCTGGTCTTCTTGCTCTAGCCGCCTAAACCAGCGTCGGTCGTGCCTCGTGCTGCTGCCTCCCGTGGCCGGCTGCGATGCCGCGGAGGCCTCACCACCCCTTCTAATCCCACTGCTGGCCAGGCCATCCCTCTACTCACCCACACCCCCTGTTATTCTACAGTGACGACAGCCTCACACCACAGCGAACCAGTGAACCCTCGTACTCCTCTATGCGTGGGCATCCACTGCCGCGTCTTCCCCGGCTCCGCGTCGTCCCCTTCCTAGGCCTCGCCGTCGTCCATCGCCATGGTGCTCTCGGTGCGGTGTGGTCAACATGGTCAAGGAATGGCTTCCATCAGACGTGGACTGTACGTGGAGAGGCTGACAGCTGGGTTCACGGCCGTAGCAAGGAAGTGCCTCCTTGTTATGTGCAAAATAATTATTCCTCCACCTGACAGCAGGGACTCACCGGACGGGCCACCGTATTTCGCAAAAAGAACATTTCCCCCTGACTGCTGGGACCCACCAGCTACATCTTCGCACGCAAGGAAGTGCGTCTGAAAAAAAATGATTCGCCCCCCTGACTGCTGGGACCCACCATCTACATCTTCGCACACAAGGAAGTGCCTAACAGTCGGGACCCACCTGGTCGAAGCGTACGTAGCATTGTCATTCTGGTCGCGAACGTGTACGTACATACTGGTCGATGTAGAGGCGCGCACGTGTCATAGTATTGGGGCGCACGTAGCATGTACACGTATGTACAATGACCAGTGTGCAAGAAAGAAAATACGGCCACGTACGTACATACGGGCGAGGTCTTGAACGCCTACTCGCGCATACGTACGGCCAGGGCTCGTGTACATGGCTAGGTCGGAACGGAGAAACTGCGTCATCGTCGTGTTCATGGGGAGCCAACCGGCTGGGTCGGAACGAAATGCGTCGTCGTGTTCATCGGGAGGGCTTGGACGGAACAGCCGATGGAAACGAGGCCTGACGTATCGCAGAACGGAGGAAACAGCCTTGTGTTCGAACGACCTCGTTCAAAACGGGATCCAGTTCATCGGGAGGGGTCTGGCGTACGGCAAAACGGAGGAAACGGACCTCCTACGGTCGAAACGATGTCCTATTAATCGGGAGGGGTGTGGCGAACCGCAAAAATGGAGGAAACAGACTTGGTTTGGAGTGCTACGGTCGAAACGGGGGTCCTGTTCATTGGGAGGGGTGTGGCGTACCGCAAAACAAGACTCCACGGGATACTGTTCATCTCCACCGTCGACCCCCTCGAGCCTACATGGGTTACTGTTCATCCACCATAGACCTCCTCCAGCCTCCACCTGCGACTATTCATCCACGGGCTCAAGTTCATCCAGCCTCCACCGTGCGCTACTCCACCGGCTACTGTTCAACCAGCCCTCTCCACGGGTTCCTGTTCAACCAGCCCTCCACCATCTACTGTTCATCCAGCGCTCCATGGAGTGGTCCTGTTCATCCAGCCCTCCACGGGGTCTTGTTCACCCAGCCCCAACCGGCTCAATCGATCGGGGTCCTGTTCATCCAGAGGCAACACCACGGGGTCCTGTTCATCCACCCCAACGGGAACTGTTCATCCAAACCCCTCCAGCAACGCTCACTGCTCATCCAAAGGCAGCATCGATCGGCTTCAGTTAGCAGCAGTAGCGAAGAAATCGCTCGATCGGGTTTAGTTAACAGGCATGGATCGATCACTCGGTTTCAGTAACGCGTAACCTGCAGTGCAATCGCTCGGGTTCAGTTAGAGCCCAACGCCTCGCACACACGCGTGTGCGTGTATGAGAGAAACACGCATCGCTCGGCCCCGACCACCCACCGTAACCAGGAACACCCCGATATTTTCCTTGCCCTCACTTCTACCACGGTTTTTTTCATCATGGATGGCCCAAAGAATGTCATGCAGCTACGTCTCCGGCCCGCCCAGGACGAAAAGCCCATTTTCTGTCATGATTTTTTACAATAGAAGTAGGAGCCCACCACATCTATGATGATACCAGGTTTTGTCACAATTATCGTCATCGAAGTGTCATAAGTATGACAGATTTTTTTTTCGTTCGGCCCAAAATGTCACGGATGTGTCTTTTTTGTAGTGCTATCTAGGAGATGCATAGAAACGAGATGGGAGAGTGTGTCCACGCACCCTCGTAGACCGAAAGTGGAAGCGTTTAGTAACGTGGTTGATGTAGTCGAACGTCTTCACGATCCAACTGATCCAAGTACCGAACGTACGGCACCTCCGTGTTCAGCACATTGATACATCTACATTGTATCTACTTTTCCAAACACTTTTGACCTTGTTTTGGACTCTAACTTGCATGATTTGAATGGAACTAACCCGGATTAATGTTGTTTTCAGCAGAATTGCCATGGTGTTACTTTTGTGCAGAAATAAAAGTTATCGGAATGACCTGAAACTTCACGGAGAATATTTTTAGAATATATAAAAAATAGTGGCGAAATAGTCAACGTCAGGGGGCCCACACCCTGTCCACGAGGGTGGGGAGCACGCCCACCCCTCTGGGCACGCCCCCAATCTTGTGGGCCCCTGAGGCTCCACCGGCCTCAACTAGAACTCTATATATTCACGTTCGTGCCCCTGAAGCTGGTATGAACTCGACCTATCTTTTTTTTGTAAATATGATTAGTTCATCGTTCCTGATTCAGCCTATTATGAATGAAACATGTTTGCAATGACAATTAGAGATTATAGTTGCTCATGCCATGCTTAATTAGCTAGGAGTTTATAATAGTTTACCTTGCGTGCCAACATGCTATTAAAATGGTTGTGATGTGGTATGATAGGGAGGTATCCTCCTTTCAACGATGCGAGTGGCTTGACTTGGCACATGTTCACGCATGTAGTTGAAACAAAATCAACATAGCCTCCACGATATTTATGTTCATGGTGAATTATATCCTACTCATGCTTGCACTCAGTGTTGATTAATTTTAATGCATGTTCATGACTGTTGTCGCTCTCTAGCTGGTCGCTTCCTAGTCTCTTTCTAGCCTTCACTCGTAATAAGCGGGAATACGGCTTGTGCATCCACTTCCATAAACCCCGAAAGTTATTCCATATGAGTCCACCATACCTTCCTATATGAGGTATCTACCTGCCGTTCCAAGTAAATTTGTATGTGCCAAACTCTAAACCTTCAAATAAAATTCTATTTTGTATGCTCGAGTAGTTCAAGTATCAACTAGGGTTGTCTATATCTTCCATGCTAGGCGGTTTATTCTCAAGAGGAGTGGACTCCGCTCCTCACTCATGAGAAAATGGCTGGTAACCGGGATGCCCAGTCCCATGCTTAAATTAAAATAATTGCAAACAAAACTCCCCCAGGATTGTTGTTAGTTGGAGGAACCCGTTATTTCGGACAGGCCATGGATTGATGTTTGTTGGTGGTAGGGGGAGTATAAACTTTACCATTCTGTTTGGGAACCACCTGTAATGTGTGTAGCATGGAAGCTATCGAGATCTCTCATTTGTTATGTTGACAATGAAATTATACCACTCAAAATATTATTTATCTCTATTTCAAAATCAAGCTCTGGCACCTCCACAAATCCCTACTTCCCTCTGAGAAGGGCCTATCTATTTACTTTTATGTTGAGTCATCATCCTCTTATTAAAAAGCACCAGTTGGAGAGCACTGCTATCATTTGCATGCATTACTATTAGTTTACATTGAGTATGACTGTGACTAGATCTCTTTTACCATAAATTACAATGTTTAGTCAGTCCTTGATCTTCAAAGGTGCTCTGCATTTATGTTTTGCGGTCTCGGAAAGGGCTAGTGAGATACCATCTTGTTATATCATATTATGATTGTTTTGAGAAAGTGTTGTCATCCAAGATTTATTATTATTGCTCGCTAGTTGATTATGCCATTGATATGAGTAAACAAGAGACCTAAGTGTTATTGTGAATATGGTTAGTTCATAATCTTTGCTGAAAACTTGAATGCTGGCTTTACATATTTACAACAACAAGATCAAACCGAGTTTGTAAAAGTTTTTTCTTTATCACTTTCAGTTTGTCAACTGAATTGCTTGAGGACAAGCAAAGGTTTAAGCTTGGGGGAGTTGATACGTCTCCATCGTATCTACTTTTCTAAACACTTTTGACCTTGTTTTGGACTCTAACTTGCATGATTTGAATGGAACTAACCCGAACTGATGCTATTTTCAACAGAATTTCCACGGTGTTATTTTTGTGCAGAAATAAAAGTTCTCAGAATGACCTCAAACTTCACGGAGAATATTTTTAGAATATATAAAAAATACTGGCGAAATAATCAACATCAGGGGGCCCACTCCCTGTCCACGAGGGTGGGGGCGCACCCCCCCTATCTCGTGGGCCCCCTGAGGCTCCACTGACCTCAACTCCAACTCTATATATTCATGTTCGGGGAGAAAAAAATCAGAGAGAAGGATTCATCGCGGTTTACGATATGGAGCCGCCGCCAAGCCCTAATCTATCTCGGGAGGGCTGATCTAGAGTCCGTTCGGGGCTACGGAGAGGGGAATCCGTTGTCATCGTCATCATCAACCTTCCTCCATCACCAATTTCATGATGCACACCGCCGTGCGTGAGTAATTCCATCGTAGGCTTGCTGGACAGTGATGGGTTGGATGAGATTTATCATCTAATCGAGTTAGTTTTGTTAGGGTTTGATCCCTAGTATCTATTATGTTCTGAGATTGATGTTGCAATGACTTTGCTATGCTTAATGCTTGTCACTAGGGCTCGGGGGCCATGATTTTAGATATGAACCTATTATGTTTCCATCAATATATGTGAGTTCTTGATCCTATTTTGCAAGTCAATAGTCACCTACTATGTGTTACGATCCGGTAACCCCGAAGTGACAATAATCGGGACCACTCCTGGTGATGACTATAGTTTGATGAGTTCGTGTATTCACTAAGTGTTAATGCATTGTTCCGGTACTCTTTAAAAGGATGCCTTAATATCCCTTAGTTTCCAATAGGACCCCGCTGCCACGGGAGGGTAGGACAAAAGATGTCATGCAAGTTCTTTTCCATAAGCACGTATGACTATATTCGGAATACATGTCTACATTACATTGATGAACTGGAGCTAGTTCTGTGTCACCCTATGTTATAACTGTTACATGAGGAATCGCATCCGACATAATTATCCATCACTGATCCATTGCCTACGAGCTTTTCATATATTGATCGTTGCTTAGTTACTTTTCCGTTGCTACTGTTACAATTACTATAAAACCAATATTGTTACTTTTTCCACCGTTACAATTACTTCCATATTACTTTGCTACTAAATACTTTGCTGTAGATATTATGTCTTTCAGGTGCGGTTGAATTGACAACTCAACTGTTAGTACTTGAGAATATTCTTTGGCTCCCCTTGTGTCGAATCAATAAATTTGGGTTGAATACTCTACCCTCGAAAACTGTTACGATCCCCTATACTTGTGGATTATCACACATGTTCTGCACGATGACATCCCTCGAGCTCTTGATCCAGTAGAGGGTCGAGGGAGAGTTCCGTCAGCACGACGGCGTGTCGACGGTGTTGGTGATGTGATCCGCGCAGGGCTTCGCCTAACCACTACGACAATATGACCGAGGTGGTAAACTGTGGAGGGGGGTACTGCACACGACTAAGAAACGACTGTTGTCCTTTGGGGTGCCCCTGCCCACGTATATAAAGGAGGGAGGGAGGAGGAGGCCGGCCCAAGGGGGGCGCGCCATGGAGGAGTCCTACTAGGACTCCGTTCCTAGTAGGATTCGGCCCCATTTTCCTTCCAACGGAGAGGGGGAAAGGGGAAGGGAGAGAGATGGAGAAGGAAAGAGGGGGGCGCGCCCCCTCCCCTTGTCCAATTCGAATTGGGGAAAGGGGGGCGCACGCCTCCTCCCGTGGCCTGCCTGCTCTCCTCCACCATGGCCCATTAGGCCCATTAACTTTCCCGGGGGGTTCCGGTAGCCTCCCGGTACTCCGAAAAATCCCCGAACCTTATCGGAACCATTCCGATGTCTGTATATAACCTTCCAATATATCAATATTTACCTCTCGACCATTTTGAGACACCTCGTCATCTCCATGATCTCATCCAGGACTCCGGACAAACTTGGTCACCAAAACACATAACTCATAATACAAATCGTCATCGAACGTTAAGCGTGCGGACCCTATGGGTTCGAGAACTATGTAGACATGACCGAGACACATCTCTGGTTAATAACCAATAGCGGAGCCTAGATGCACATATTGGTTCCTACATATTCTACGATATCGGTCAAACCAAATAACAACATACGTTATTCTCTTTGTCATCAGTATGTTACTTTCCAGAGATTCGATCGTCGGTATCAGCATACCTAGTTCAATCTCATTACCGGCAAGTCTCTTTACTCATCTTGTAATGTATCATCCCGTAACTAACTCATTAGTCACATTGCTTGCAAGGCTTATAGTGATGTGCATTACTGAGAGGGCCCAGAGATACCTCTCCGATACACGGAGTGACAAATCCTAATCTCGATCTATGCCAATTCAACAAACACCTTCGGAGACACCTGTAGAGCATCTTTATAATCACCTAGTTACGTTGTGACGTTTGATAGCACACAAGGTGTTCCTCCGATATTCCGGAGTTGCATCATCTCATAGTCATGAAGAAAGCAATAGCAATAAAACTAGATGATCATAATGCTATGCTAATAGATTGGTCTTGCCCATCACATGATTCTCTAATGATCTGATCCCGTTCATCAAATGACAACACACGTCTATAATCAGGAAACTTAACCATCTTTGATTAACGAGCTAGTCAAGTAGAGGCATACTAGGGACACTCTGTTTGTCTATGTATCCACACATGTACTAAGTTTCCTGTTAATACAATTCTATCATGAATAATAAACATTTATCATGATATAAGGAAATATAAATAGAAACTTTATTATTCCCTCTAGGGCATATTTCCTTCAGTCTCCCACTTGCACTAGAGTGAGTAATCTAGATTACATAGTAATGATTCTAACACCCATGGAGTCTTGGTGTTGATCATGTTTTGCTCGTGAGAGAGGCTTAGTCAACGGATCTGCAACATTCAGATCCGTATGTATCTTGCAAATCTCTATGTCTCCCACCTTGACTTGATCGCGGATGGAATTGAAGCGTCTCTTGATGTGTTTAGTTCTCTTGTGAAATATGGATTCCTTCGCGAAGGCAATTGCTCCAGTATTGTCACAAAAGATTTTCATTGGACCTGATGCACTAGGTATTACACGTAGATCGGATATGAACTCCTTCATCCAGACTCCTTCATTTGCTACTTCCGAAGCAGCTATGTACTCCGCTTCACACGTAGATCCCGCCACGACGCTCTACTTGGAACTGCACCAACCTATAGCTCCACCATTCAATATAAATATGTATCCGGTTTGTGACTTAGAGTCATCCGGATCAGTGTCAAAGCTTGCATCGACGTAACCATTTATGACAAGCTCTTTGTCACCTCCATAAACGAGAAACATATCCTTAGTTCTTTTCAGGTATTTCAGGATGTTCTTCACCACTGTCCAGTGATCCACTCCTGGATTACTTTGGTACCTCCCTGCTAAACTTATAGCAAGGCACATATCAGGTCTGGTACATAGCATTGCAAACATGACAGAACCTATGGCTGAGGCATAGGGAATGACCTTCATCTTCTCTCTATCTTCTGCAGTGATCGGGCATTGAGTCTGACTCAACTTCACACCTTGTAACACATGCAAGAACCCTTTCTTTGATTGATCCAATTTGAACTTCTTCAAAACTTTATCAAGGTATGTGCTTTGTGAAAGTCCAATTAAGCGTCTTGATCTATCTCTATAGATCTTGATGCCCAATATATAAGTAGCTTCACCGAGGTCTTTCATCAAAATTCTTATTCAAGTATCATTTTATGCTATCCAGAAATTCTGTATTATTTCCAATCAACAATATGTCATCCACATATAATATTAGAAATGTTACAGAGCTCCCACTCACTTTCTTGTAAATACAGGCTCCTCTAAAAGTCTGTATAAAACCATATGCTTTTATCACACTATCAAAGCATATATTCCAACTCCGGGATGCTTGCACCAGTCCATAAATGGATCGATGGAGCTTGCACACTCTGTTTGCACCTTTAGGATCAACAAAACCTTTTGGTTGCATCATATACAACTCTTCTTTAAGATATCCATTAAGGAATGCAGTTTTGACATCTATTTGCCAAATTTCACAATCATAAAATGCGACAATTGCTAACATGTTTCAGATAGACTTAAGCATCGCTACAGGTGAGAAGGTCTCATCGTAGTCAACTCCTTGAACTTGTCGAAAACCTTTCGCAATAAGTCGACCTTTGTAGAGAGTAACATTACCGTCAGCATCAGTCTTCTTCTTGAAGATCCATTTATTCTCTATGGCTTGCCAATCATCGGGCAAGTCAACCAAAGTCCACACTTTGTTCTCATACATGGATCACATCTCAGATTTCATGGCCTCAAGCCATTTCGCGGAATCTGGGCTCATCATCGCTTCCTCATAGTTCGTAGGTTCGTCATGGTCAAGTAACATGACCTCCAGAACAGGATTACCGTACTAATCTGGTGTGGATCATACTCTGGTTGACCTACGTGGTTCAGTAGCAACTTGATCTGAAGTTGCATGATCATCATCATTAGCTTCCTCACTAATTGGTGTAGGAATCACTGGAACTGATTTCTGTGATGAACTACTTTCTAATTCAGGAGATGGTACAATTACCTCATCAAGTTCTACTTTCCTCCCACTCACTTCTTTCGAGAGAAACTCCTTCTCTAGAAAGGATCCATTCTTAGCAATGAATATCTTGCCTTCGGATCTGTGATAGAAGGTGTACTCAACAGTCTCCTTTGGGTATCCTATGAAGACACATTTCTCCGATTTGGGTTCGAGCTTATCAGGTTGAAGCTTTTTCACATAAGCATCATAGCCCCAAACTTTTAAGAAACGACAGCTTAGATTTCCTGCTAAACCATAGTTCATTTGGTGTTGCCTCAACGGATTTGAATGGTGCCCTATTTAACGCGAATGCAACCGTGCAACACCCCGGATACAACATTGCATATTTGTAACTCTGACTCTTGCCATTTTGGGCTTTAAGTTATGAGATTCCCTTTGTGGTTGGGTTTTGTCTTCCGTTTTGCATTTTGTTCATGTCATGCATTTCATATCATGTGCATCGCATTTGCATTCGTGTTCGTCTCATGCATCCGAGCATTTTCCCCGTTGTCCGTTTCGCAATCCGACACTCCCACATGCACCGGCGCACCCTTCTTGTCTCTTTTCATGAGCGGGAGTTAATACATTCTCGGAATGGGCTGAGATTTTTCAAGTGGCCTTGGTACAGCACCGGTAGACCGCCTGTCAAATTTCGTTCCATTTGGAGGCCGTTTGATGCCCGAACGGTTAACCGGGTAATCGCAAAGCCTCTTTTGTGTTGCAGCCCAACGCCCCTCCGAAACAGCCCAATAACCCATCTAAACCATCTCCATGTCCTCCGTCGTCGGATCACGATCGTGTGCACGAAAACCACACCTCATTTGTACATTCCTACCTCCAGCTACCTATAAATATGTGCCCCTCTCCGAAATTTCGCGCAGATGAACCCTAGCTTCTTCCTCCTCGTGCCGCCGGACATGTCCGACCCGAACCGGACACGTCCGTCCACCACCGCCCAGCGAATCGCGCGCCACCACCTCAGCTCCGCCACCTCCCGCGCCCAATCCACCGCCGCCACGTCACCCTCTCTCTGCCCCGCCGCTGCAGCCCACCAGGCCTAGATCTGGACGGCCCCCGGGCCAAACCGGGCCGCGCGCCCGTGCTGGCGTCGGAACCCCCCTGCCTCACTGCCTTGGCTCCTCCAGCGATCCCCGCCGGCGCAGGCCTCCACGAGCCCACGCGTGCTGCCCTTCTTCATCACCCTGCCGCCCCGGAGATCTCTGCCCGAGCGTCACCCGCCTGAGCGCCTCGCGCTGCGCCGCCCGACGTCGGCCTGCTCCACCCGACCCCGCCGCCTTCGCGCCGTCGCCGGCGAGTAACTCCGGCAACCATGCACCACCCCGCCACCGGACTTCACCGCGTGCGCCCAAGGCACCTGCTCCGGCCACCTCCTATGGCCTCCGCCGAACCGCGCCTCGTCACGCCATGCCCTCGCCCGGAACCGGCAAAGGTGCCGCCGGATCCGCCCGTCCCCGAGGCCACCTCATGTTCCGCATCCTCGTCGGAGTTGCCGGAATCCTCGTCGCCGAATCCATGGAAGATGGATCAGATCCACCACGTCGATGAACCAAACACGAGCCCCGTCCCGGATCCCGCTATCCCGCTCGGCTTCGTCCAGCTTTCGTCCACGGGGTATAATTTTCCACTAAGTCTTTTCTAGTCCCTAACATTTTCATGCCTCCTGTATCATGTCGTATCTCGGTGACCGTGACTCCGATTCATGCATATGATATGTCAAAATGTTCGTCTCATTGAGCTCTTCATGTTAACAGCATATCCATGCATGTTACTGCTGAGTATAATGCCATTTTCATAGTTGCAAGAGTGCTATAAAATGTTAGCTGCTGATACTTATCAAATCATGGTGATTTGTCATTTTTTTGCATTTGATGTGTGCATCCTTTGAGCATGAGGTCTACATGTGTTTGGAACTACATTATGCCATCTTTACATAGGTGTAACTATTGTATTTTTGTGATCTATGTGGTGACTAGCACAAGCATGCAAACTAGGCTCCATAATGTTGTTGTTTTCAGGGACTTAGGATTTTGCTAAGTCCTTTTCCTGCTGTTGTTTTGATGCCATGTAAACTTGTTGATACCATGAGATACATGCTTAGTTTGAGATACTTCAGTAAGGATTGTTTGAACATGTGGTTATGCTCTACCCATTAATGCCTCCGGTGACAATTATGGAGTGCTCTAGCATGTTCTTTTCTTGCTCTACTTTTCCTATAAAATGTTCCTGGCAGATTGTTAACATGTTAATCAATATTGCCATGGTTGTTGCTAGTGATCCATGCATCCTATGAACTTGATCTTGCCATGGTTAGCTTCATGAACATGTCTTCTTACTCTTGGTATGCTTGTTTTGTCATGCAATGCTTTGTCGTGAGTGGAATAAGCTCGCAAAGTTGCTATCATAATTCTGTTTATGCCATGCTCTGTTTTTCTTTTAAGTCTGAAACTGTTAACAAAACTTGCTATCTTTACATGGGTGCCATCATATGTTTTGTGCCTTTTTGGCTCATGTGCAGTAAGGGACCTTTGTTCTATGCTTTTAGTAGAATCATGCCATGCCTTTATTTTGCCATGATATGTTCCTATAGCATGTTGTTTGCTTGCTCTAAACATTGCTTCCTGGTGTTCTTTTGACATGTAAGTATTTTCACTAAGTCTGTGAAGCTATATCTTTTGCACTTTTTCCATGCTTGTATGAACCTGTTCTAATGTGTATTAGCCGTAGCTCAGTGTTCATGTTTTGTCAAGCATCTCTTGTACATCACTGCCATATGCCCTGTTGATATGTTGGAGTGCAGTAACTTAGTTTGTTGTTGCATTATAAGTGCTATCATGCTGTTAATCGCAGTTTTGCGTCATTCTTGTGATGCTTGCCATTTGCAAACCGTGCATCCGTGTCCGGTGATCCTTATATCGATTTCGACCGAAATCACCTCATATTTCCATCGGCATACTTGGTTTTCCAAGTTGATGCCTTGATCATTCTTTCCCTTCCGGAGCACGCATATGCATTGCATATCATATCTTGCATATCATGCCATGTATTGCATCATGTTTCTTGTGCATTGCACCATGATTGATTGTTGTTCCATTGCTTGTGTTCTTGACTTGGGTAGAGCCGGGAGACGAGTATGTGACCGAGGAACCTGTTGAGTACGTGTTCGAGGATCAAGCTTTTGACAACTCTAAGAACTTTGCAGACAAGATGATCATACCCTCGAAATCACTTCTATATTTGCTTGCTAGTTGTTCGTTCTATCGCTATGTCGCACTACCTACCACTTGCTATATCATGCCTCCCATATTGCCATGTCAAGCCTCTAACCCACCTTTCCTAGCAAACCGTTGTTTGGCTATGTTACCGCTTTTGCTCAGCCCCTCTTATAGCGTTGTTAGTTGTAGGTGAAGTTTAAGTTTGTTCCATGTTGGAACATGGATATGTTGGGATATCGCAATATCTATTATTTCAATTAATGCATCTATATACTTGGTAAAGGGTGGAAGGCTCGGCCTTATGCCTGGTGTTTTGTTCCACTCTTACCGCCCTAGTTTCCGTCATACCGGTGTTATGTTCCTTGATTTTGCGTTCCTTACGCGGTTGGGTGTTATGGGAACCCCTTGACAGTTCGCTTTGAATAAAACTCCTCTAGCAAGGCCCAACCTTGGTTTTACCATTTGCCTCACCACCACCTATACTTTTCCCTTGGGAGTCATGCTCCCGAGGGTAATCTTTATTTTAACCCCCCCCCCCCAGGCCAGTGCTTCTGTAAGTGTTGGTCCAAACTAGAGCCCCTTGAAGTGCCACCTCGGGTAAACTTGAGGGCTAGTTTTAGTTGTATGGATTGCTCATCCAGTGTGCCTTGAGAACGAGATATGTGCAGCTCCTATCGGGATTTGTCGGCACATTCGGGCTGTCTTGCTGGTCCTGTTTTACCATTGTCGAAATGTGTAGGATTGAAAGTATGTCTAGAGGGGTGTGATTAGACTACTTGACCAATTAAAAATCTATCCTTTTCCCAATTTTAGTCTTTGGCAGATTTTAGCTATCTTAGCACAAGTCAAGCAATCTTAACACAATTCAAGCAAGCATGCAAAGAGTCTATGACCAGCGGAAAGTAAAGCATGCAACTTGCAAGAATGTAAAGGGAAGGGTTTGGAGAATTCAAATGCAATTGGAGACACGGATGTTTTTTTTCATGGTTCCGGTAGGTGGTGCTATCGTACATCCACGTTGATGGAGACTTCAACCCATGAAGGGTAACGGTTGTGCGAGTCCACGAAGGGCTCCACCCATGAAGGGTCCACGAAGAAGCAACCTTGTCTATCCCATCATGGCCATCGCCCACGAAGGACTTGCCTCACTAGCGGTAGATCTTCATGAAGTAGGCAATCTCCTTGCCCTTACAAACTTCTTGGTTCAACTCCACAATCTTTGTCGGAGGCTCCCAAGTGACACCGAGCCAATCTACGAGACACCACTCTCTAAGAAGTAACAAATGGTGTGTTGATGATGAACTCCTTGCTCTTGTGCTTCAAATGATAGTCTCCCCAACACTCAACTCTCTCTCACAGGATATGGATTTGGTGGAAAGAAGATTTGAGTGGAAAGCAACTTGGGGAAGGCTAGAGATCAAGATTCATATGGTGTGAATGGAATATCTTGGCCTCAACACATGAGTAGGTGGTTCTCTCTCAGAAAATGTGTATTGGAAGTGTAGGTATGTTCTGATGGCTCTCTCCACGAATGAAGAGTGGGTGGAGGGGTATATATAGCCTCCACACAAAAACTAACCGTTACACACAATTTATCAATCTCGGTGAGACTGAATTGAGAAACTCGGTCGGACCGATTTAGCAAACCTAGTGACCGTTAGGATTTTTGGTGGGACTGAGATGCAACTCGGTAGGACCGATATGGTTAGGGTTAGGGCATAACGTAATCTCGGTGTGACCAATTACACAAACTCGATGGGACCGATTTTGGTAATAAGCTAACCAGAGAGTTGGTCAGGTAAACTTGGTGGGACCGATCGCTCATTTCGGTGGGACCGAAATGTTACAAAAGGGAAACAGAGAGTTTACATTGCAATCTCGATGGGACCGATCGCTCATCTCGGTAGGACTGAAACGTTACGAAGGGAAACAGAGAGATTACAACCCCATCTCGGTGTGACCGAGATCCCTATCGGTGAGACCGATTTGCCTAGGGTTTGTGGCAGTGGCTATGGCATCTGAACTAGGTGGCGCCGGATAGAAAGAATCGGTGGGGCCGAGTTTGACTTTTGGTTTAGGTCATATATGGATGTGGGAAGGTAGTTGAGGGTTTTGGAGCATATCACTAAGCACTATGAAGCAAGAACCTCATCAAGCAACACCTCATCCCTCCATGATAGTATTGGCTTTTCCTATAGGCTCAGTGTGATCTTGGATCACTAAAATATAAAATGTAGAATCTTGAGCTTTGAGCTTGACCCAAACTTTTTGTCCTTAGTATTTTGAGGGGTCCACTTTCCTCATCCATGCCATGCCATTCATTGAGCTTTTCCTGAAATATTAGTCTTGGAATAGCATTAGCTCAATGAGCTATATATTGTTAGGAATTACCAAAACTACCTAGGGATAGTTGCACTTTCAAAATGTCTTGTAACCGGGATTCTGAGACTGATCGGGTCTTCCCGAGAGAAGGAATATCCTTCGTTGACCATGAGAGCTTGTGATGGGCTAAGTTGGGACACCCCTGCAGGGTATAAACTTTTGAGAGCCGTGCCCGCGGTTATGTGGCAGATGGGAATTTGTTAATATCCAGTTGTAGAGAACTTGACACTTAACTTAATTAAAATGAATCAACCGCGTGTGTAGCCGTGATGGTCTCTTTTCGGCGGAGTCCGGGAAGTGAACACGGTCTTGTGTTATGCTTGAACACAAGTAGTTTCAGGATCACTTCTAGCTTCTCGACCATTGTGTTGCTTCTATTCTCGCTCTTATTTGCATATGTTAGCCACCATATGTGCTTAGTGCTTGCTGCAGCTCCACCTCACTACCTTCTCCTACCCATAAGCTTAAATAGTCTTGATCTCACGGGTGTGAGATTGCTGAGTCCTCGTGACTCATGCATACTTCCAAACAGTTTCAGGTGCCGATGATACCAGTGCAGGTGACACAACCGAGCTCAAGTGGGAGCTCGACGAGGATCTTGGTTGTTGTTATGTGTCTTTTCCGGATGATCAGTACTGGAGCCCAGTTGGGATGATCGGGGATCTAGCATTTGGGGCTGTCTTCTTTTTTTTGGTTCCATGGTCGGACATTGATTGTATTCTGGATGTTGTATGTTTAACTTGTTATCTGTGTGAAGTGACGATTGTAAGCCAATTCTTCATTCCTTTCTTAGTCAGTACATGGGATTGTGTGAAGATTACCACTACAAAAAGAAGACACATCCGTGACTTTTTGGGCCGAACGAAAAAAAATTCTATCATACATATGACACTTCTATGACGATAATTGTGACAAAACCTGGTATCATCATAGATGTGGTGGGCTCCTACTTCTATGACAAAAAATCATGACAGAAAATGGGCTTTTCATCCTGGGCGGGCCGGAGACGCAGCTGCATGACATTCTTTGGGCCGTCCATGACGGAAAAAACCATGGTAGAAGCGAGGGGGAGGAAAATTTCGGGGAGTTCCCAGTTATGGTGGGAGGTCGGGGACCGAGCGATGTGCGTTTCTCTCGTACACGTACGCGCGTGTGTGCGAGGTGTTGGCTCTAACTGAACCCGAGCGAGGCGTTGGGCTCTAACTGAACCCGAGCGATTGCATTGCAGGCTACGTGTTACTGAACCCGAGCGATCGATCGATGGATGTTAACTTAACCCGATAGAGCGATCCCTTTGCTACTGCTGCTAACTGAAGTCGATCGATGCTGCCTCTCGGA